>NW_026906988.1:300000-499127 GCF_033978795.1 Nerophis ophidion | reverse complement strand
GCATCTTCGAGAGTTTTCCAGAAAAAAAACATTTGGTAAGGTTTGCAAAAACAAAATGTGATTTGTTACTCAATTTGACACTAATGTACTTAGAATCCTGAGATAATGCGAAAAAAGCAATAAAAATGTATTCCAACATAATTCCTAATCCAAACCTGCAAAATGTCTAAAAATGCCTGTGATATTGAATACATGTGAGTTTTACTAGATACAGTTGTTTTTCTATGGTTTGCAAATACAAAAATGAGGTTTTACTCAATATGACTGTATACTGTAACACTCAATATGACAGTTATTTAAACATAACTCGTACACCACACATGAAAAATGCTTAATAATTTCTGAAATAATGCATCTTTGGGAGTTTTACTCGAAACATATGCTTTTTTAAATCTTGCAAGTGCAAAAAGTAGTGTTTTACTCAATGTGACTATAATAGTCTTACAATCCTGAGATAATGCGAAAAAAGCAATAAAAATGTATTCAAACATAACTTCTAAACAACACATGCAAAATGGTTAATAATGCCTAGAGATATGTTTTTTGGTTAGTTGTACTCGAAAAATGATCTTTTGTAAGGTTTGCAAAGACACAAGTTAGTTTTTTTATTCAATATAACAGTGTAACTTTCATACTAAATATGAAAGGTTTATAATCATAACTCCAAAACCAAATGTGAAATTTGTCTTAAAAAGCCTTTAATATTTAATTTATGTAAGTTTTAGCAGAATCAGGTATTTTGGAAAGAATCAAAAATACAAATATTAGATTTAACTGGCCTCATATTGGTCACACTCAAAATGACAGTTTTTGAAGCATAACTCCAAAAATACACATGCAAAATGTCTAATGATGCCTGAAAAAATGCATCTTCAAGAGTTTTCCTGAAAAAAAACATTTGGTAAGGTTTGCAAAAACAAAATTTGATTTGATACTCAATTTGACAGTAATGTACTTAGAATCCTGAGATAATGCGAAAAAAGCAATAAAAATGTATTCCAACATAATTCCTAATCCAAACGTGCAAAATGTCTAAAAATGCCTGTGATATTGAATACATGTGAGTTTTACTAGATACAGTTGTTTTTCTATGGTTTGCAAATACAAAAATGAGGTTTTACTCAATATGACTGTATACTGTAACACTCAATATGACAGTTATTTAAACATAACTCCTACACCACACATGAAAAATGGCTAATAATGCCTGAAATAATGCATCTTTGGGAGTTTTACTCGAAACATACGCTTTTTTAAATCTTGCAAGTGCAAAAAGTAGTGTTTTACTCAATGTGACTATAATAGTCTTACAATCCTGAGATAATGCGAAAAAAGCAATAAAAATGTATTCAAACATAACTTCTAAACAACACATGCAAAATGGCTAATAATGCCTAGAGATATGTTTTTTGGTTAGTTGTACTAGAAAAATGATCTTTTGTAAGGTTTGCAAAGACACAAGTTAGTTTTTTTTATTCAATATAACAGTGTAACTGTCATACTAAATATGAAAGGTTTATAATCATAACTCCAAAACCAAATATGAAATTTGTCTTTAAGAGCCTTTAATATTGAATTTATGTAAGTTTTACCAGAATCAGGTATTTTGGAAAGAATCACAAATACAAATATTAGATTTTACTGGCCTCATATTGGTCACACTCAAAATGACAGTTTTTGAAACATAACTCCAAAAATACACATGCAAAATGTCTAATAATGCATGAAGAAATGCAACTTCGAGAGTTTTCCTGAAAAAAAAAACATTTGGTAAGGTTTGCAAAAACAAAATTTGATTTGTTACTAAATTTGACAGTAATGTACTTGGAATCCTGAGATAATGCGAAAAAAAGCAATAAAAATGTATTCACACATAACTTCTAAACAACACATGCAAAATGGCTAATAATGCCTAGAGATATGTTTTTTGGTTAGTTGTACTCGAAAAATGATCTTTTGTAAGGTTTGCAAAGACACAGGTTAGTTTTTTTTATTCAATATAACAGTGTAACTTTCATACTAAATATGAAAGGTTTATAATCATAACTCCAAAACCAAATGTGAAATTTGTCTTAAAAAGCCTTTAATATTGAATTTATGTAAGTTTTAGCAGAATCAGGTATTTTGGAAAGAATCACAAATACAAATATTAGATTTTACTGGCCTCATATTGGTCACACTCAAAATGACAGTTTTTGAAACATAACTCCAAAAATACACATGCAAAATGTCTAATGATGCCTTAAAAAATGCATCTTCGAGAGTTTTCCTGAAAAAAACATTTGGTAAGGTTTGCAAAAACAAAATTTGATTTGTTACTCAATTTGACAGTAATGTACTTAGAATCCTGAGATAATGCGAAAAAAGCAATAAAAATGTATTCCAACATAATTCCTAATCCAAACGTGCAAAATGTCTAAAAATGCCTGTGATATTGAATACATGCGAGTTTTACTAGATACAGTTGTTTTTCTATGGTTTGCAAATACAAAAATGAGGTTTTACTCAATTTGACTGTATACTGTAACACTCAATATGACAGTTATTTAAACATAACTCCTACACCACACATGAAAAATGGCCAATAATGCCTGAAATAATGCATCTTTGGGAGTTTTACTCGAAACATATGCTTTTTTTAAATCTTGCAAGTGCAAAAAGTAGTGTTTCACTCAATATGACTATAATAGTCTTAGAATCCTGAGATAATGCGAAAAAAGCAATAAAAATGTATTCAAACATAACTTCTAAACAACACATGCAAAATGGCTAATAATGCCTAGAGATATGTTTTTTGGTTAGTTGTACTCGAAAAATGATCTTTTGTAAGGTTTGCAAAGACACAGGTTAGTTTTTTTATTCAATATAACAGTGTGACTTTCATACTAAATATGAAAGGTTTATAATCATAACTCCAAAACCAAATGTGAAATTTGTCTTAAAAAGCCTTTAATATTGAATTTATGTAAGTTTTAGCAGAATCAGGTATTTTGGAAAGAATCACAAATACAAATATTAGATTTTACTGGCCTCATATTGGTCACAATCAAAATGACAGTTTTTGAAACATAACTCCAAAAATACACATGCAAAATCTCTAATAATTCCTGAAGAAATGCATCTTCGAGAGTTTTCCTGAAAAAAAAACCTTTGGTAAGGTTTGCAAAAACAAAATTGGATTTTTTACTCAATTTGACAGTAATGTACTTAGAATCCTGAGATAATGCGAAAAAAGCAATAAAAATGTATTCCAACATAATTCCTAATCCAAACGTGCAAAATGTCTAAGAATGCCTGTGATATTGAATACATGCGAGTTTTACTAGATACAGTTGTTTTTCTATGGTTTGCAAATACAAAAATGAGGTTTTACTCAATATGACTGTATACTGTAACACTCAATATGACAGTTATTTAAACATAACTCCTACACCACACATGATAAATAGCTAATAATGCCTGAAATAATGCATCTTTGGGAGTTTTACTCCAAACATATGCTTTTTTAAATCTTGCAAATGCAAAAAGTAGTTTTTTACTCAATATGACTATAACAGTCTGAGAATCCTGAGATAATGCGAAAAAAGCAATAAAAATGTATTCAAACATAACTTTTAAACAACACATGCAAAATGGCTGATAATAGCTAGAGATATGTTTTTTTGTTAGTTGTACTAGAAAAATGATCTTTTTTGTAAGGTTTGCAAAGACTCAAGTTAGTTTTTTTATTCAATATAACAGTGTAACTGTCATACTAAATATGAAAGGTTTATAATCATAACTCCAAAACCAAATATGAAATTTGTCTTAAAAAGCCTTTAATATTGAATTTATGTAAGTTTTAGCAGAATCAGGTATTTTGGAAAGAATCACAAATACAAATATTAGATTTTACTGGCCTCATATTGGTCACACTCAAAATGACAGTTTTTGAAGCATAATTCCAAAAATACACATGCAAAATGTCTAATGATGCCTTAAAAAATGCATCTTCGAGAGTTTTCCTGAAAAAAAAAGACATTTGGTAAGGTTTGCAAAAACAAAATTTGATTTGTTACTCAATTTGACAGTAATGTACTTGGAATCCTGAGATAATGCGAAAAAGCAATAAAAATGTATTCCAACATAATTCCTAATCCAAACGTGCAAAATGTCTAAAAATGCCTGTGATATTGAATACATGTGAGTTTTACTAGATACAGTTGTTTTTCTATGGTTTGCAAATACAAAAATGAGGTTTTACTCAATATGACTGTATACTGTAACACTCAATATGACAGTTATTTAAACATAACTCCTACACCACACATGAAAAATGTCTAATAATGCCTGAAATAATGCATCTTTGGGAGTTTTACTCGAAACATATGCTTTTTTAAATCTTGCAAGTGCAAAAAGTAGTGTTTTACTCAATGTGACTATAATAGTCTTAGAATCCTGAGATAATGCGAAAAAAAGCAATACAAATGTATTCAAACATAACTTCTAAACAACACATGCAAAATGGCTAATAATGCCTAGAGATATGTTTTTGGTTAGTTGTACTCGAAAAATTATCTTTTGTAAGGTTTGCAAAGACACAGGATAGTTTTTTTATTCAATATAATAGTGTAACTTTCATACTAAATATGAAAGGTTTATAATCATAACTCCAAAACCAAATGTGAAATTTGTCTTAAAAAGCCTTTAATATTTAATTTATTTAAGTTTTAGCAGAATCAGGTATTTTGGAAAGAATCACAAATACAAATATTAGATTTTACTGGCCTCATATTGGTCACACTCAAAATGACAGTTTTTGAAGCATAACTCCAAAAATACACATGCAAAATGTCTAATGATGCCTTAAAAAATGCATCTTCGAGAGTTTTCCAGAAAAAAAACATTTGGTAAGGTTTGCAAAAACAAAATTTGATTTGGTACTCAATTTGACAGTAATGTACTTAGAATCCTGAGATAATGCAAAAAAAGAATAAAAATGTATTCAAACATAACTTCTAAACAACACATGCAAAATGGCTAATAATGCCTAGAGATATGTTTTTTGGTTAGTTGTACTCGAAAAATGATCTTTTGTAAGGTTTGCAAAGACACAAGTTAGTTTTTTTATTCAATATAACAGTGTAACTTTCATACTAAATATGAAAGGTTTATAATCATAACTCCAAAACCCAATGTGAAATTTGTCTTAAAAAGCCTTTAATATTTAATTTGTATAAGTCTTAGGAGAATCAGGTATTTTGGAAAGAATCACAAATACAAATATTAGATTTTACTGGCCTCATATTGGTCACACTCAAAATGACAGTTTTTGAAACATAACTCCAAAAATACACATGCAAAATGTCTAATAATTCCTGAAGAAATGCATCTTCGAGAGTTTTCCTGAAAAAAAAACATTTGGTAAGGTTTGCAAAAACAAAATTTGATTTGTTACTCAATTTGACAGTAATGTACTTAGAATCCTGAGATAATGCGAAAAAAGCAATTAAAATGAATTCCAACATAATTCCTAATCCAAACGTGCGAAATGTCTAAAAATGCCTGTGATATTGAATACATGTGAGTTTTACTAGATACAGTTGTTTTTCTATGGTTTGCAAATACAAAAATGAGGTTTTACTCAATATGACTGAATACTGTAACACTCAATATGACAGTTATTTAAACATAACTCCTACACCACACATGAAAAATGGCTAGTAATGCCTGAAATAATTCATCTTTGGGAGTTTTACTCGAAACATATGCTTTTTTAAATCTTGCAAGTGCAAAAAGTAGTGTTTTACTCAATGTGACTATAATAGTCTTACAATCCTGAGATAATGCGAAAAAAGCAATAAAAATGTATTCAAACATAACTTCTAAACAACACATGCAAAATGGCTAATAATGCCTAGAGATATGTTTTTTGGTTAGTTGTACTCGAAAAATGATCTTTTGTAAGGTTTGCAAAGACACAAGTTAGTTTTTTTATTCAATATAACAGTGTAACTTTCATACTAAACATGAAAGGTTTATAATCATAACTCCAAAACCCATTGTGAAATTTGTCTTAAAAAGCCTTTAATATTTAATTTATGTAAATTTTAGCAGAATCAGGTATTTTGGAAAGAATCACAAAAACAAATATTAGATTTTACTGGCCTCATATTGGTCACACTCAAAATGACAGTTTTTAAAACATAACTCCAAAAATACATATGCAAAATGTCAAATAATTCCTGAAGAAATGCATCTTCGAGAGTTTTCCTGGAAAAAAAACATTTGGTAAGGTTTGCAAAAACAAAATTTGATTTGTTACTCAATTTGACAGTAATGTACTTAGAATCCTGAGATAATGCGAAAAAAGCAATAAAAATGTATTCCAACATAATCTCTAATCTAAACGTGCAAAATGTCTAAAAATGCCTGTGATATTGAATACATGTGTGTTTTACTAGATACAGTTGTTTTTCTATGGTTTGCAAATACAAAAATGAGGTTTTACTCAATATGACTGTATACTGTAACACTCACTATGACAGTTATTTAAACATAACTCCTACACCACACATGAAAAATGGCTAATAATGCCTGAAATAATGCATCTTTGGGAGTTTTACTCGAAACATATGCTTTTTTAAATCTTGCAAATGCAAAAAGTAGTTTTTTACTCAATATGACTATAATAGTCTTACAATCCTGAGATAATGCGAAAAAAGCAATAAAAATGTATTCAAACATAACTTCTAAACAACACATGCAAAATGGCTAATAATAGCTAGAGATATGTTTTTTTGTTAGTTGTACTAGAAAAATGATCTTTTGTAAGGTTTGCAAAGACACAAGTTAGTTTTTTTATTCAATATAACAGTGTAACTGTCATACTAAATATGAAAGGTTTATAATCATAACTCCAAAACCAAATATGAAATTTGTCTTAAAAAGCCTTTAATATTGAATTTATGTAAGTTTTACCAGAATCAGGTATTTTGGAAAGAATCACAAATACAAATATTAGATTTTACTGGCCTCATATTGGTCACACTCAAAATGACAGTTTTTGAAGCATAATTCCAAAAATACACATGCAAAATGTCTAATGATGCCTTAAAAAATGCATCTTCGAGAGTTTTCCTGAAAAAAAAAACATTTGGTAAGGTTTGCAAAAACAAAATTTGATTTGTTACTCAATTTGACAGTAATGTACTTGGAATCCTGAGATAATGCGAAAAAAGCAATAAAAATGTATTCCAACATAATTCCTAATCCAAACGTGCAAAATGTCTAAAAATGCCTGTGATATTGAATACATGTGAGTTTTACTAGATACAGTTGTTTTTCTATGGTTTGCAAATACAAAAAAGAGGTTTTACTCAATATGACTGTATACTGTAACACTCAATATGACAGTTATTTAAACATAACTCCTACACCACACATGAAAAATGTCTAATAATGCCTGAAATAATGCATCTTTGGGAGTTTTACTCGAAATATAAGCTTTTTTAAATCTTGCAAGTGCAAAAAGTAGTGTTTTACTCAATGTGACTATAATAGTCTTAGAATCCTGAGATAATGCGAAAAAAAGCAATACAAATGTATTCAAACATAACTTCTAAACAACACATGCAAAATGGCTAATAATGCCTAGAGATATGTTTTTGGTTAGTTGTACTCGAAAAATTATCTTTTGTAACTTTTGCAAAGACACAGGATAGTTTTTTTATTCAATATAATAGTGTAACTTTCATACTAAATATGAAAGGTTTATAATCATAACTCCAAAACCAAATGTGAAATTTGTCTTAAAAAGCCTTTAATATTTAATTTATGTAAGTTTTAGCAGAATCAGGTATTTTGGAAAGAATCACAAATACAAATATTAGATTTTACTGGCCTCATATTGGTCACACTCAAAATGACAGTTTTTGAAGCATAACTCCAAAAATACACATGCAAAATGTCTAATGATGCCTTAAAAAATGCATCTTCGAGAGTTTTCCTGAAAAAAAAAACATTTGGTAAGGTTTGCAAAAACAAAATTTGATTTGGTACTCAATTTGACAGTAATGTACTCAGAATCCTGAGATAATGCAAAAAAAGAATAAAAATGTATTCAAACATAACTTCTAAACAACACATGCAAAATGGCTAATAATGCCTAGAGATATGTTTTTTGGTTAGTTGTACTCGAAAAATGATCTTTTGTAAGGTTTGCAAATACACAAGTTAGTTTTTTTATTCAATATAACAGTGTAACTTTCATACTAAATATGAAAGGTTTATAATCATAACTCCAAAACCCAATGTGAAATTTGTCTTAAAAAGCCTTTAATATTTAATTTGTGTAAGTCTTAGCAGAATCAGGTATTTTGGAAAGAATCACAAATACAAATATTAGATTTTACTGGCCTCATATTGGTCACACTCAAAATGACAGTTTTTGAAACATAACTCCAAAAATACACATGCAAAATGTCTAATAATTCCTGAAGAAATGCATCTTCGAGAGTTTTCCTGAAAAAAAAACATTTGGTAAGGTTTGCAAAAACAAAATTTGATTTGTTACTCAATTTGACAGTAATGTACTTAGAATCCTGAGATAATGCGAAAAAAGCAATTAAAATGAATTCCAACATAATTCCTAATCCAAACGTGCAAAATGTCTAAAAATGCCTGTGATATTGAATACATGTGAGTTTTACTAGATACAGTTGTTTTTCTATGGTTTGCAAATACAAAAATGAGGTTTTACTCAATATGACTGAATACTGTAACACTCAATATGACAGTTATTTAAACATAACTCCTACACCACACATGAAAAATGGCTAATAATGCCTGAAATAATGCATCTTTGGGAGTTTTACTCGAAACATATGCTTTTTTAAATCTTGCAAGTGCAAAAAGTAGTGTTTTACTCAATGTGACTATAATAGTCTTACAATCCTGAGATAATGCGAAAAAAGCAATAAAAATGTATTCAAACATAACTTCTAAACAACACATGCAAAATGGCTAATAATGCCTAGAGATATGTTTTTTGGTTAGTTGTACTCGAAAAATGATCTTTTGTAAGGTTTGCAAAGACACAAGTTAGTTTTTTTATTCAATATAACAGTGTAACTTTCATACTAAACATGAAAGGTTTATAATCATAACTCCAAAACCCATTGTGAAATTTGTCTTAAAAAGCCTTTAATATTTAATTTATGTAAATTTTAGCAGAATCAGGTATTTTGGAAAGAATCACAAAAACAAATATTAGATTTTACTGGCCTCATATTGGTCACACTCAAAATGACAGTTTTTAAAACATAACTCCAAAAATACATATGCAAAATGTCAAATAATTCCTGAAGAAATGCATCTTCGAGAGTTTTCCTGGAAAAAAAACATTTGGTAAGGTTTGCAAAAACAAAATTTGATTTGTTACTCAATTTGACAGTAATGTACTTAGAATCCTGAGATAATGCGAAAAAAGCAATAAAAATGTATTCCAACATAATCTCTAATCTAAACGTGCAAAATGTCTAAAAATGCCTGTGATATTGAATACATGTGTGTTTTACTAGATACAGTTGTTTTTCTATGGTTTGCAAATACAAAAATGAGGTTTTACTCAATATGACTGTATACTGTAACACTCACTATGACAGTTATTTAAACATAACTCCTACACCACACATGAAAAATGGCTAATAATGCCTGAAATAATGCATCTTTGGGAGTTTTACTCGAAACATATGCTTTTTTAAATCTTGCAAATGCAAAAAGTAGTTTTTTACTCAATATGACTATAATAGTCTTACAATCCTGAGATAATGCGAAAAAAGCAATAAAAATGTATTCAAACATAACTTCTAAACAACACATGCAAAATGGCTAATAATAGCTAGAGATATGTTGTTTTGTTAGTTGTACTAGAAAAATGATCTTTTGTAAGGTTTGCAAAGACACAAGTTAGTTTTTTTATTCAATATAACAGTGTAACTGTCATACTAAATATGAAAGGTTTATAATCATAACTCCAAAACCAAATATGAAATTTGTCTTAAAAAGCCTTTAATATTGAATTTATGTAAGTTTTACCAGAATCAGGTATTTTGGAAAGAATCACAAATACAAATATTAGATTTTACTGGCCTCATATTGGTCACACTCAAAATGACAGTTTTTGAAGCATAATTCCAAAAATACACATGCAAAATGTCTAATGATGCCTTAAAAAATGCATCTTCGAGAGTTTTCCTGAAAAAAAAAACATTTGGTAAGGTTTGCAAAAACAAAATTTGATTTGTTACTCAATTTGACAGTAATGTACTTGGAATCCTGAGATAATGCGAAAAAAGCAATAAAAATGTATTCCAACATAATTCCTAATCCAAACGTGCAAAATGTCTAAAAATGCCTGTGATATTGAATACATGTGAGTTTTACTAGATACAGTTGTTTTTCTATGGTTTGCAAATACAAAAATGAGGTTTTACTCAATATGACTGTATACTGTAACACTCAATATGACAGTTATTTAAACATAACTCCTACACCACACATGAAAAATGTCTAATAATGCCTGAAATAATGCATCTTTGGGAGTTTTACTCGAAATATAAGCTTTTTTAAATCTTGCAAGTGCAAAAAGTAGTGTTTTACTCAATGTGACTATAATAGTCTTAGAATCCTGAGATAATGCGAAAAAAAGCAATACAAATGTATTCAAACATAACTTCTAAACAACACATGCAAAATGGCTAATAATGCCTAGAGATATGTTTTTGGTTAGTTGTACTCGAAAAATTATCTTTTGTAAGGTTTGCAAAGACACAGGATAGTTTTTTTATTCAATATAATAGTGTAACTTTCATACTAAATATGAAAGGTTTATAATCATAACTCCAAAACCAAATGTGAAATTTGTCTTAAAAAGCCTTTAATATTTAATTTATGTAAGTTTTAGCAGAATCAGGTATTTTGGAAAGAATCACAAATACAAATATTAGATTTTACTGGCCTCATATTGGTCACACTCAAAATGACAGTTTTTGAAGCATAACTCCAAAAATACACATGCAAAATGTCTAATGATGCCTTAAAAAATGCATCTTCGAGAGTTTTCCAGAAAAAAAACATTTGGTAAGGTTTGCAAAAACAAAATTTGATTTGGTACTCAATTTGACAGTAATGTACTTAGAATCCTGAGATAATGCAAAAAAAGAATAAAAATGTATTCAAACATAACTTCTAAACAACACATGCAAAATGGCTAATAATGCCTAGAGATATGTTTTTTGGTTAGTTGTACTCGAAAAATGATCTTTTGTAAGGTTTGCAAAGACACAAGTTAGTTTTTTTATTCAATATAACAGTGTAACTTTCATACTAAATATGAAAGGTTTATAATCATAACTCCAAAACCCAATGTGAAATTTGTCTTAAAAAGCCTTTAATATTTAATTTGTGTAAGTCTTAGCAGAATCAGGTATTTTGGAAAGAATCACAAATACAAATATTAGATTTTACTGGCCTCATATTGGTCACACTCAAAATGACAGTTTTTGAAACATAACTCCAAAAATACACATGCAAAATGTCTAATAATTCCTGAAGAAATGCATCTTCGAGAGTTTTCCTGAAAAAAAAACATTTGGTAAGGTTTGCAAAAACAAAATTTGATTTGTTACTCAATTTGACAGTAATGTACTTAGAATCCTGAGATAATGCGAAAAAAGCAATTAAAATGAATTCCAACATAATTCCTAATCCAAACGTGCAAAATGTCTAAAAATGCCTGTGATATTGAATACATGTGAGTTTTACTAGATACAGTTGTTTTTCTATGGTTTGCAAATACAAAAATGAGGTTTTACTCAATATGACTGAATACTGTAACACTCAATATGACAGTTATTTAAACATAACTCCTACACCACACATGAAAAATGGCTAATAATGCCTGAAATAATGCATCTTTGGGAGTTTTACTCGAAACATATGCTTTTTTAAATCTTGCAAGTGCAAAAAGTAGTGTTTTACTCAATGTGACTATAATAGTCTTACAATCCTGAGATAATGCCAAAAAAGCAATAAAAATGTATTCAAACATAACTTCTAAACAACACATGCAAAATGGCTAATAATGCCTAGAGATATGTTTTTTGGTTAGTTGTACTCGAAAAATGATCTTTTGTAAGGTTTGCAAAGACACAAGTTAGTTTTTTTATTCAATATAACAGTGTAACTTTCATACTAAACATGAAAGGTTTATAATCATAACTCCAAAACCCATTGTGAAATTTGTCTTAAAAAGCCTTTAATATTTAATTTATGTAAATTTTAGCAGAATCAGGTATTTTGGAAAGAATCACAAAAACAAATATTAGATTTTACTGGCCTCATATTGGTCACACTCAAAATGACAGTTTTTAAAACATAACTCCAAAAATACATATGCAAAATGTCAAATAATTCCTGAAGAAATGCATCTTCGAGAGTTTTCCTGGAAAAAAAACATTTGGTAAGGTTTGCAAAAACAAAATTTGATTTGTTACTCAATTTGACAGTAATGTACTTAGAATCCTGAGATAATGCGAAAAAAGCAATAAAAATGTATTCCAACATAATCTCTAATCCAAACGTGCAAAATGTCTAAAAATGCCTGTGATATTGAATACATGTGTGTTTTACTAGATACAGTTGTTTTTCTATGGTTTGCAAATACAAAAATGAGGTTTTACTCAATATGACTGTATACTGTAACACTCACTATGACAGTTATTTAAACATAACTCCTACACCACACATGAAAAATGGCTAATAATGCCTGAAATAATGCATCTTTGGGAGTTTTACTCGAAATATATGCTTTTTTAAATCTTGCAAATGCAAAAAGTAGTATTTTACTCAATATGACTATACTAGTCTTAGAATCCTGAGATAATGCGAAAAAAACAATAAAAATGTATTCAAACATAACTTCTAAACAACACATGCAAAATGGCTAATAATAGCTAGAGATATGTTTTTTTGTTAGTTGTACTAGAAAAATGATCTTTTGTAAGGTTTGCAAAGACACAAGTTAGTTTTTTTATTCAATATAACAGTGTAACTGTCATACTAAATATGAAAGGTTTATAATCATAACTCCAAAACCAAATATGAAATTTGTCTTAAAAAGCCTTTAATATTGAATTTATGTAAGTTTTACCAGAATCAGGTATTTTGGAAAGAATCACAAATACAAATATTAGATTTTACTGGCCTCATATTGGTCACACTCAAAATGACAGTTTTTGAAGCATAACTCCAAAAATACACATGCAAAATGTCTAATGATGCCTTAAGAAATGCATCTTCAAGAGTTTTCCTGAAAAAAAAACATTTGGTAAGGTTTGCAAAAACAAAATTTGATTTGTTACTCAATTTGACAGTAATGTACTTAGAATCCTGAGATAATGCCAAAAAAGCAATAAAAATGTATTCAAACATAATTCCTAATCCAAACGTGCAAAATGTCTAAAAACGCCTGTGATATTGAATACATGTGAGTTTTACTAGATACAGTTGTTTTTCAATGGTTTGCAAATACAAAAATGAGGTTTTACTCAATATGACTGTATACTGTAACACTCAATATGACAGTTTTTGAAACATAACTCCTACACCACACATGAAAAATGGCTAATAATGCGTGAAATAATGCATCTTTGGGAGTTTTACTCGAAACATATGCTTTTTTAAATCTTGCAAATGCAAAAAGTAGTATTTTACTCAATATGACTATACTAGTCTTAGAATCCTTAGATAATGCGAAAAAAGCAATAAAAATGTATTCAAACATAATTCCTAATCCAAATGTGCAAAATGTCTAAAAATGCCTGTGATATTGAATACATGTGAGTTTTACTAGATACAGTTGTTTTTCAATGGTTTGCAAATACAAAAATGAGGTTTTACTCAATATGACTGTATACTGTAACACTCAATATGACAGTTATTTAAACATAACTCCTACACCACACATGAAAAATGGCTACTAATGCCTGAAATAATGCATCTTTGGGAGTTTTACTCGAAACATATGCTTTTTTAAATCTTGCAAATGCAAAAAGTAGTTTTTTACTCAATATGACTATAATAGTCTTAGAATCCTGAGATAATGCGAAAAAAGCAATAACAATGTATTCACACATAACTTCTAAACAACACATGCAAAATGGCTAATAATGCCTAGAGATATGTTTTTTTGTTAGTTGTACTAGAAAAATTATCTTTTGTAAGGTTTGCAAAGACACAAGTTAATTTTTTTATTCAATATAACAGTGTAACTGTCATACTAAATATGAAAGGTTTATAATGATAACTCCAAAACCAAATATGACATTTGTCTTAAAAAGCCTATAATATTGAAGTTATGTGAGTTTTAGCAGAATCAGGTATTTTGGAAAGAATCACAAATACAAATATTAGATTTTACTGGCCTCATATTGGTCACACTCAAAATGACAGTTTTTGAAACATAACTCCAAAAATACACATGCAAAATGTCTAATAATGCCTGAAGAAATGCATCTTCGAGAGTTTTCCTGAAAAAAAAACATTTGGTAAGGTTTGCAAAAAAAAAATTTGATTTGTTACTCAATTTGACAGTAATGTACTTAGAATCCTGAGATAATGCGAAAAAAGCAATAAAAATGTATTCCAACATAATTCCTAATCCAAACGTGCAAAATGTCTAAAAATGCCTGTGATATTGAATACATGTGAGTTTTACTAGATACAGTTGTTTTTCTATGGTTTGCAAATACAAAAATGAGGTTTTACTCTATATGACTGTATACTGTAACACTTAATATGACAGTTTTTGAAACATAACTCCTACACCACACATGAAAAATGGCTAATAATGCCTGAAATAATGCATATTTGGGAGTTTTACTCGAAACATATGCTTTTTTTAAATCTTGCAAATGCAAAAAGTAGTATTTTACTCAATATGACTATACTAGTCTTAGAATCCTGAGATAATGCGAAAAAAGCAATAAAATGTATTCAAACATAACTTCTAAACAACACATGCAAAAAGGCTAATATAGCTAGAGATATGTTTTTTTGTTAGTTGTACTAGAAAAATGATCTTTTGTAAGGTTTGCAAAGACACAAGTTAGTTTTTTTTATTCAATATAACAGTGTAACAGTCATACTAAATATGAAAGGTTTATAATCATAACTCCAAAGCCAAATATGAAATTTGTCTTAAAAAGCCTTTAATATTGAATTTATGTAAGTTTTAGCAGAATCAGGTATTTTGGAAGGAATCACAAATACAAATATTAGATTTTACTGGCCTCATATTGGTCACACTCAAAATGACAGTTTTTGAAACATAACTCCAAAAATACATATGCAAAATGTCTAATAATTCCTGAAGAAATGCATCTTCGAGAGTTTTCCTGAAAAAAAAACATTTGGTAAGGTTTGCAAAAACAAAATTTGATTTGTTACTCAATTTGACAGTAATGTACTTAGAATCCTGAGATAATGCGAAAAAAGCAATAAAAATGTATTCCAACATAATTCCTAATCCAAACGTGCAAAATGTCTAAAAATGCCTGTGATATTGAATACATGTGAGTTTTACTAGATACAGTTGTTTTTCTATGGTTTGCAAATACAAAAATGAGGTTTTACTCAATATGACTGTATACTGTAACACTCAATATGACAGTTATTTAAACATAACTCCTACACCACACATGAAAAATGGCTAATAATGCCTGAAATAATGCATCTTTGGGAGTTTTACTCGAAATATATGCTTTTTTAAATCTTGCAAATGCAAAAAGTAGTATTTTACTCAATATGACTATACTAGTCTTAGAATCCTGAGATAATGCGAAAAAAGCAATAAAAATGTGTTCAAACATAATTCCTAATCCAAACGTGCAAAATGTCTAAAAATGCCTGTGATATTGAATACATGTGAGTTTTACTAGATACAGTTGTTTTTCAATGGTTTTCAAATACAAAAATGAGGTTTTACTCAATATGACTGTATACTGTAACACTCAATATGACAGTTATTTAAACATAACTCCTACACCGCACATGAAAAATGGCTACTAATGCCTGAAATAATGCATCTTTGGGAGTTTTACTCGAAACATATGCTTTTTTAAATCTTGCAAATGCAAAAAGTAGTTTTTTACTCAATATGACTATAATAGTCTTAGAATCCTGAGATAATGCGAAAAAAGCAATAACAATGTATTCACACATAACTTCTAAACAACACATGCAAAATGGCTAATAATGCCTAGAGATATGTTTTTTTGTTAGTTGTACTAGAAAAATGATCTTTTGTAAGGTTTGCAAAGACACAAGTTAATGTTTTTATTCAATATAACAGTGTAACTGTCATACTAAATATGAAAGGTTTATAATGATAACTCCAAAACCAAATATGACATTTGTCTTAAAAAGCCTTTAATATTGAATTTATGTAAGTTTTAGCAGAATCAGGTATTTTGGAAAGAATCACAAATACAAATATTAGATTTTACTGGCCTCATATTGGTCACACTCAAAATGACAGTTTTTGAAACATAACTCCAAAAATACACATGCAAAATGTCTAATAATGCCTGAAGAAATGCATCTTCGAGAGTTTTCCTGAAAAAAAAAAAAGACATTTGGTAAGGTTTGCAAAAACAAAATTTGATTTGTTACTCAATTTGACAGTAATGTACTTAGAATCCTGAGATAATGCGAAAAAAGCAATAAAAATGTATTCAAACATAATTCCTAATCCAAACCTGCAAAATGTCTACAAATGCCTGTGATATGGAATACATGTGAGTTTTACTAGATACAGTTGTTTTTCTATGGTTTGCAAATAAAAAAAATGAGGTTTTACTCAATATGACTGTATACTGTAACACTTAATATGACAGTTATTTAAACATAACTCCTACACCACACATGAAAAATGGCTAATAATGCCTGAAATAATGCATCTTTGGGAGTTTTACTCGAAACATATGCTTTTTTAAATCTTGCAATTGCAAAAAGTAGTTTTTTACTCAATACGACTATAATAGTCTTAGAATCCTGAGATAATGCGAAAAAAGCAATAAAAATGTAATCAAACATAACTTCTAAACAACACATGCAAAATGGCTAATAATGCCTAGAGATATGTTTTTTTGTTAGTTGTACTAGAAAAATTATCTTTTATAAGGTTTGCAAAGACACAAGTTAGTTTTTTATTCAATATAACAGTGTAACTGTCATACTAAATATGAAAGGTTTATAATCATAACTCCAAAACCAAATATGAAATTTGTCTTAAAAAGCCTTTAATATTGAATCTATGTGAGTTTTAGCAGAATCAGGTATTTTGGAAAGAATCACAAATACAAATATTAGATTTTACTGGCCTCATATTGGTCACACTCAAAATGACAGTTTTTGAAACATAACTCCAAAAATACACATGCAAAATGACTAATAATGCCTAGAGATATGTTTTTTTGTTAGTTGTACTAGAAAAATGATCTTTTGTAAGGTTTGCAAAGACACAAGTTAATTTTTTTATTCAATATAACAGTGTAACTGTCATACTAACTATGAAAGGTTTATAATGATAACTCCAAAACCAAATATGACATTTGTCTTAAAAAGCCTTTAATATTGAATTTATGTAAGTTTTAGCAGAATCAGGTATTTTGGAAAGAATCACAAATACAAATATTAGATTTTACTGGCCTCATATTGGTCACACTCAAAATGACAGTTTTTGAAACATAACTCCAAAAATACACATTCAAAATGTCTAATAATGCCTGAAGAAATGCATCTTCGAGAGTTTTCCTGAAAAAAAAAAAGACATTTGGTAAGGTTTGCAAAAACAAAATTTGATTTGTTACTCAATTTGACAGTAATGGACTTAGAATCCTGAGATAATGCGAAAAAAGCAATAAAAATGTATTCAAACATAATTCCTAATCCAAACCTGCAAAATGTCTAAAAAGGCCTGTGATATTGAATACATGTGAGTTTTACTAGATACAGTTGTTTTTCAATGGTTTGCAAATACAAAAATGAGGTTTTACTCAATATGACTGTATACTGTAACACTCAATATGACAGTTATTTAAACATAACTCCTACACCACACATGAAAAATGGCTAATAATGCCTGAAATAATGCATCTTTGGGAGTTTTACTCGAAACATGTGCTTTTTTAAATATTGCAAATGCAAAAAGTAGTTTTTTACTCAATATGACTATAATAGTCTTAGAATCCTGAGATAATGCGAGAAAAGCAATAAAAATGTATTCAAACATAACTTCTAAACAACACATGCAAAATGGCTAATAATGCCTAGAGATATGTTTTTTGGTTAATTGTACTAGAAAAATGATCTTTTATAAGGTTTGCAAAGACACAAGTTAGTTTTTTTATTCAATATAACAGTGTAACTGTCATACGAAATATGAAAGGTTTATAATCATAACTCCAAAACCATATATGAAATTTGTCTTAAAAAGCCTTTAATATTGAATCTATGTGAGTTTTAGCAGAATCAGGTATTTTGGAAAGAATCACAAATACAAATATTAGATTTTACTGGCCTCATATTGGTCACACTCAAAATGACAGTTTTTGAAACATAACTCCAAAAATACACATGCAAAATGTCTAATAATGCCTGAAGAAATGCATATTCGAGAGTTTTCCAAAAAAAAAACATTTGGTAAGGTTTGCAAAAACAAAATTTGATTTGTTACTCAATTTGACAGTAATGTACTTAGAATCCTGAGATAATGCGAAAAAAGCAATAAAAATGTATTCAAACATAATTCCTAATCCAAACCTGCAAAATGTCTAAAAATGCCTGTGATATTGAATACATGTGAGTTTTACTAGATACAGTTGTTTTTCAATGGTTTGCAAATACAAAAATGAGGTTTTACTCAATATGACTGTATACTGTAACACTCAATATGACAGTTATTTAAACATAACTCCTACACCACACATGAAAAATGGCCAATAATGCCTGAAATAATGCATCTTTGGGAGTTTTACTCGAAACATATGCTTTTTTAAATCTTGCAAATGCAAAAAGTAGTTTTTTACTCAATATGACTATAATAGTCTTAGAATCCTGAGATAATGCGAACAAAGCAATACTAAGTACATTACTGTCAAATTGAGTAACAAATCAAATTTTGTTTTTGCAAACCTTACCAAATGTCTTTTTTTTTCAGGAAAACTCTCGAAGATGCATTTTTTCAGGCATTATTAGACATTTTGCATGTGTATTTTTGGAGTTATGTTTCAAAAACTGTCATTTTGAGTGTGACCAATATGAGTCCAGTAAAATCTAATATTTGTATTTGTGATTCTTTCCAAAATACCTGATTCTGCTAAAACTTACATAAATTCAATATTAAAGGCTTTTTAAGACAAATGTCATATTTGGTTTTGGAGTTATCATTATAAACCTTTCATATTTAGTATGACAGTTACACTGTTATATTGAATAAAAAAAATAACTTGTGTCTTTGCAAACCTTACAAAAGATAATTTTTCTAGTACAACTAACCAAAAAACATATCTCTAGGCATTATTAGCCATTTTGCATGTGTTGTTTAGAAGTTATGTTTGAATACATTTTTATTGCTTTTTTCGCATTATCTCAGGATTCCAAGACTATTATAGTCATATTGAGTAAAAAACTACTTTTTGCATTTGCAAGATTTAAAAAAGCATATGTTTCGAGTAAAACTCCCAAAGATGCATTATTTCAGGCATTATTAGCCATTTTTCATGTGTGGTGTAGGAGTTATGTTTAAATAACTGTCATATTGAGTGTTACAGTATACAGTCATATTGAGTAAAACCTCATTTTTGTATTTGCAAACCATTGAAAAACAACTGTATCTAGTAAAACTCACATGTATTCAATATCACAGGCATTTTTAGACATTTTGCAGGTTTGGATTAGGAATTATGTTTGAATACATTTTTATTGCTTTTTTCGCATTATCTCAGGATTCTAAGTACATTACTGTCAAATTGAGTAACAAATCAAATTTTGTTTTTGCAAACCTTACCAAATGTTTTTTTTCTGGAAAACTCTCGAAGATGCATTTCTTCAGGCATTATTAGACATTTTGCATGTGTATTTTTGGAGTTATATTTCAAAAACTGTCATTTTGAGTGTGACCAATATGAGGCCAGTAAAATCTAATATTTGTATTTGTGATTCTTTCCAAAATACCTGATTCTGCTAAAACTCACATAGATTCAATATTAAAGGCTTTTTAAGACAAATTTTATATTTGATTTTGGAGTTATGATTATAAACCTTTCATATTTAGTATGACAGTTACACTGTTATATTGAATAAAAAAACTAACTTGTGTCTTTGCAAACCTTATAAAAGATCATTTTTCTAGTACAACTAACCAAAAAACATATCTCTAGGCGTTATTAGCCATTTTGCATGTGTTGTTTAGAAGTTATGTTTGAACACATTTTTATTGCTTTTTTCAAATTATCTCAGGATTCTAAGTACATTACTGTCAAATTGAGTAACAAATCAAATTTTGTTTTTGCAAACCTTACCAAATGTCTTTTTTTTCAGGAAAACTCTCGAAGATGCATTTCTTCAGGCATTATTAGACATTTTGAATGTGTATTTTTGGAGTTATGTTTCAAAAACTGTCATTTTGAGTGTGACCAATATGAGGCCAGTAAAATCTAATATTTGTATTTGTGATTCTTTCCAAATACCTGATTCTGCTAAAATTTACATAAATTTTATATTAAAGGCTTTTTAAGACAAATGTCATATTTGGTTTTGGAGTTATCATTATAAACCTTTCATATTTAGTATGACAGTTACACTGTTATATTGAATAAAAAAAATAACTTGTGTCTTTGCAAACCTTACAAAAGATCATTTTTCTAGTACAACTAACAAAAAAACATATCTCTAGGCATTATTAGCCATTTTGCATGTGTTGTTTAGAAGTTATGTGTGAATACATTTCTATTGCTTTTTTCGCATTATCTCAGGATTCTAAGACTATTATAGTCATATTGAGTAAAAAACTACTTTTTGCATTTGCAAGATTTAAAAAAGCATATGTTTCGAGTAAAACTCACAAAGATGCATTATTTCAGGCATTATTAGCCATTTTTCATGTGTGGTGTAGGAGTTATGTTTAAATAACTGTCATATTGAGTGTTACAGTATACAGTCATATTGAGTAAAACCTCATTTTTGTATTTGCAAACCGTAGAAAAACAACTGTATCTAGTAAAACTCACATGTATTCAATATCACAGGCATTTTTAGACATTTTGCAGGTTTGGATTAGGAATTATGTTTGAATACATTTTTATTGCTTTTTTCGCATTATCTCAGGATTGTAAGTACATTACTGTCAAATTGAGTAACAAATCACATTTTGTTTTTGCAAACCTTACCAAATGTCTTTTTTTTCAGGAAAACTCTCGAAGATGCATTTCTTCAGGCATTATTAGACATTTTGCATGTGTATTTTTGGAGTTATGTTTCAAAAACTGTCATTTTGAGTGTGACCAATATGAGGCCAGTAAAATCTAATATTTGTATTTGTGATTCTTTCCAAAATACCTGATTCTGCTAAAACTCACATAGATTCAATATTAAAGGCTTTTTAAGACAAATTTCATATTTGGTTTTGGAGTTATGATTATAAACCTTTCATATTTAGTATGACAGTTACACTGTTATATTGAATAAAAAAACTAACTTGTGTCTTTGCAAACCTTATAAAAGATCATTTTTCTAGTACAACTAACAAAAAAACATATCTCTAGGCATTATTAGCCGTTTTGCATGTGTTGTTAAAAAGTTGTGTTTGAAAACATTTTATTGTTTTTTTCGCATTATCTCAGGATTCCAAGAACATTATTGTCATATTGAGTAAAACAACAATTTTTTGCATTGCAATGATTTAAAAAAGCAATCGTTTCGAGTAAAACTCCCAAAGATGCATTATTTCATGCATTATTAGCCATTTTTCATGTGTGGTGTAGGAGTTATGTTTAAATAACTGTCATATTGAGTGTTACAGTATACAGTCATATTGAGTAAAACCTCATTTTTGTATTTGCAAACCATTGAAAAACAACTGTATCTAGTAAAACTCACATGTATTCAATATCACAGGCATTTTTAGACATTTTGCAGGTTTGGATTAGGAATTATTTTTGAATACATTTTTATTGCTTTTTTCGCATTATCTCAGGATTCTAAGTACATTACTGTCAAATTGAGCAACAAATCAAATTTTGTTTTTGCAAACCTTACCAAATGTCTTTTTTTTCAGGAAAACTCTCGAAGATGCATTTCTTTAGGCATTATTAGACATTTTGCATGTGTATTTTTGGAGTTATGTTTCAAAAACTGTAATTTTGAGTGTGACCAATATGAGGCCAGTAAAATCTAATATTTGTATTTGTGATTCTTTCCAAAATACCTGATTGTGCTAAAACTTACATAAATTCAATATTAAAGGCTTTTTAAGACAAATGTCATATTTGGTTTTGGAGTTATCATTATAAACCTTTCATATTTATAGTAAGACAGTTACACTGTTATATTGAATAAAAAAATTAACTTGTGTCTTTGCAAACCTTACAAAAGATCATTGTTCTATTACAACTAACAAAAAAACATATCTCTAGGCATTATTAGCCATTTTGCATGTGTTGTTTAGAAGTTATGTGTGAATACATTTTTATTGCTTTTTTCGCATTATCTCAGGATTCTAAGACTATTATAGTCATATTGAGTAAAAAACTACTTTTTGCATTTGCAAGATTTAAAAAAGCATATGTTTCGAGTAAAACTCCCAAAGATGCATTATTTCAGGCATTATTAGCCATTTTTCATGTGTGGTGTAGGAGTTACTGTATGTTTCAAAAACTGTCATATTGAGTGTTACAGTATACAGTCATATTGAGTAAAACCTCATTTTTGTATTTGCAAACCATTGAAAAACAACTGTATCTAGCAAAACTCACATGTATTCAATATCACAGGCATTTTTAGACATTTTGCACGTTTGGGTTAGGAATTATGTTTGAATACATTTTTATTGCTTTTTTCGCATTATCTTAGGATTCTAAGTACATTACTGTCAAATTGAGTAACAAATCAAATTTTGTTTTTGCAAACCTTACCAAATGTCGTTTTTTTCAGGAAAACTCTCGAAGATGCATTTCTTCAGGCATTATTAGACATTTTGAATGTGTATTTTTGGAGTTATGTTTCAAAAACTGTCATTTTGAATGTGACCAATATGAGGCCAGTAAAATCTAATATTTGTATTTGTGATTCTTTCCAAAATACCTGATTCTGCTAAAACTTACATCAATTCAATATTAAAGGCTTTTTAAGACAAATGTCATATTTGGTTTTGGAGTTATCATTATAAACCTTTCATATTTAGTATGACAGTTACACTGTTATATTGAATAAAAAAATTAACTTGTGTTTTTGCAAACCTTACAAAAGATCATTTTTCTAGTACAACTAACAAAAAAACATATCTCTAGGCATTATTAGCCATTTTGCAAGTGTTGTTTAGAAGTTCTGTGAATACATTTTTATTGCTTTTTTCGCATTATCTCAGGATTCTAAGACTATTATAGTCATATTGAGTAAAAAACTACTTTTTTTATTTGCAAGATTTAAAAAAGCATATGTTTCGAGTAAAACTCCCAAAGATGCATTGTTTCAGGCATTATTAGCCATTTTTCATGTGTGGTGTAGGAGTTATGTTTAAATAACTGTCATATTGAGTGTTACAGTATACAGTCATATTGAGTAAAACCTCATTTTTGTATTTGCAAACCGTAGAAAAACAACTGTATCTAGTAAAACTCACATGTATTCAATATCACAGGCATTTTTAGACATTTTGCAGGTTTGGATTAGGAATTATGTTTGAATACATTTTTATTGCTTTTTTCGCATCATCTCAGGATTGTAAGTACATTACTGTCAAATTGAGTAACAAATCAAATTTTGTTTTTGCAAACCTTACCAAATGTCTTTTTTTTCAGGAAAACTCTCGAAGATGCATTTCTTCAGGCATTATTAGACATTTTGCATGTGTATTTTTGGAGTTATGTTTCAAAAACTGTCATTTTGAGTGTGATCAATATGAGGCCAGTAAAATCTAATATTTGTATTTGTGATTCTTTCCAAAATACCTGATTCTGCTAAAACTTACATCAATTCAATATTAAAGGCTTTTTAAGACAAATGTCATATTTGGTTTTGGAGTTATCATTATAAACCTTTCATATTTAGTATGACAGTTACACTGTTATATTGAATAAAAAAATTAACTTGTGTCTTTGCAAACCTTACAAAAGATCATTTTTCTAGTACAACTAACAAAAAACATATCTCTAGGCATTATTAGCCATTTTTCATGTGTTGTTTAGAAGTTGTGTGAATACATTTTTATTGCTTTTTTCGCATTATCTCAGGATTCTAAGACTATTATAGTCATATTGAGTAAAAAACGACTTTTTGCATTTGCAAGATTTAAAAAAGCATACGTTTCGAGTAAAACTCCCAAAGATAA
Source organism: Nerophis ophidion (assembly GCF_033978795.1). Lineage (NCBI taxonomy): Eukaryota > Metazoa > Chordata > Actinopteri > Syngnathiformes > Syngnathidae > Nerophis > Nerophis ophidion. Next base: position 474,478 of record NW_026906988.1, on the reverse strand, counting down.
ATTATTTCAGGCATTATTAGCCATTTTTCATGTGTGGTGTAGGAGTTATGTTTAAATAACTGTCATATCTAGTGTTACAGTATACAGTCATATTGAGTAAAACCTCATTTTTGTATTTGCAAACCATTGAAAAACAACTGTATCTAGTAAAACTCACATGTATTCAATATCACAGGCCTTTTTAGACATTTTGCAGGTTTGGATTAGGAATTATGTTTGAATACATTTTTATTGCTTTTTTGCATTATCTCAGGATTCTAAGTACATTACTGTCGAATTGAGTAACAAATCAAATTTTGTTTTTGCAAACCTTACCAAATGTTTTTTTCTGGAAAACTCGAAGGTGCATTTCTTCAGGCATTATTAGACATTTTGCATGTGTATTTTTGGAGTTATGTTTCAAAAACTGTCATTTTGAGTGTGACCAATATGAGGCCAGTAAAATCTAATATTTGTATTTGTGATTCTTTCCAAAATACCTGATTCTGCTAAAACTCACATAGATTCAATATTAAAGGCTTTTTAAGACAAATTTCATATTTGGTTTTGGAGTTATGATTATAAACCTTTCATATTTAGTATGACAGTTACACTGTTATATTGAATAAAAAAACTAACTTGTGTCTTTGCAAACCTTATAAAAGATCATTTTTCTAGTACAACTAACAAAAAACATATCTCTAGGCATTATTAGCTATTTTGCATGTGTTGTTTAGAAGTTATGTTTGAATACATTGTTATTGCTTTTTTCGCATTATCTCAGGATTCTAAGACTATTATAGTCATATTGAGTAAAAAACTACTTTTTGCATTTGCAAGATTTAAAAACGCATATGTTTCGAGTAAAACTCCCAAAGATGCATTATTTCAGGCATTATTAGCCATTTTTCATGTGTGGTGTAGGAGTTATGTTTAAATAACTGTCATATTGAGTGTTACAGTATACAGTCATATTGAGTAAAACCTCATTTTTGTATTTGCAAACCATAGAAAAACAACTGTATCTAGTAAAAATCACATGTATTCAATATCACAGGCATTTTTAGACATTTTGCAGGTTGGGATTAAGAATTATGTTTGAATACATTTTTATTGCTTTTTTCGCATTATCTCAGGATTCTAAGTACATTACTGTCAAATTGAGTAACAAATCAAATTTTGTTTTTGCAAACCTTACCAAATGTTTTTTTTCTGGAAAACTCTCGAAGATGCATTTCTTCAGGCATTATTAGTCATTTTGCATGTGTATTTTTGGAGTTATGTTTCAAAAACTGTCATTTTGAGTGTGACCAATATGAGGCCAGTAAAATCTAATATTTGTATTTGTGATTCTTTCCAAAATACCTGATTCTGCTAAAACTTACATAAATTCAATATTAAAGGCTTTTTAAGACAAATGTCATATTTGGTTTTGGAGTTATCATTATAAACCTTTCATATTTAGTATGACAGTTACACTGTTATGTTGAATAAAAAAAATAACTTGTGTCTTTGCAAACCTTACAAAAGATCATTTTTCTAGTACAACTAACAAAAAACATATCTCTAGGCATTATTAGCCATTTTGCATGTGTTGTTTAGAAGTTATGTGTGAATACATTTTTATTGCTTTTTTCGCATTATCTCAGGATTCTAAGACTATTATAGTCATATTGAGTAAAAAACGACTTTTTGCATTTGCAAGATTTAAAAAAGCATACGTTTCGAGTAAAACTCCCAAAGATGCATTATTTCAGGCATTATTAGCCATTTTTCATGTGTGGTGTAGGAGTTATGTTTAAATAACTGTCATATTGAGTGTTACAGTATACAGTCATATTGAGTAAAACCTCATTTTTGTATTTGCAAACCATTGAAAAACAACTGTATCTAGTAAAACTCACATGTATTCAATATCACAGGCATTTTTAGACATTTTGCAGGTTTGGATTAGGAATTATGTTTGAATACATTTTTATTGCTTTTTTGCATTATCTCAGGATTCTAAGTACATTACTGTCAAATTGAGTAACAAATCAAATTTTGTTTTTGCAAACCTTACCAAATGTTTTTTTCTGGAAAACTCTCGAAGATGCATTTCTTCAGGCATTATTAGACATTTTGCATGTGTATTTTTGGAGTTATGTTTCAAAAACTGTCATTTTGAGTGTGACCAATATGAGGCCAGTAAAATCTAATATTTGTATTCGTGATTCTTTCCAAAATACCTGATTTTGCTAAAACTCACATAGATTCAATATTAAAGGCTTTTTAAGACAAATTTCATATTTGGTTTTGGAGTTATGATTATAAACCTTTCATATTTAGTATGACAGTTACACTGTTATATTGAATAAAAAAACTAACTTGTGTCTTTGCAAACCTTATAAAAGATAATTTTTCTAGTACAACTAACAAAAAAACATATCTCTAGGCATTATTAGGCATTTTGCATGTGTTGTTTAGAAGTTATGTTTGAATACATTTTTATTGCTTTTTTCGCATTATCTCAGGATTCTAAGACTATTATAGTCATATTGAGTAAAAAACTACTTTTTGCATTTGCAAGATTTAAAAAAGCATATGTTTCGAGTAAAACTCCCAAAGATGCATTATTTCATGCATTATTAGCCATTTTTCATGTGCGGTGTAGGAGTTATGTTTAAATAACTGTCATATTGAGTGTTACAGTATACAGTCATATTGAGTAAAACCTAATTTTTGTATTTGCAAACCATAGAAAAACAACTGTATCTAGTAAAACTCACATGTATTCAATATCACAGGCCTTTTTAGACATTTTGCAGGTTTGGATTAGGAATTATGTTTGAATACATTTTTATTGCTTTTTTCGCATTATCTCAGGATTCTAAGACTATTATAGTCATATTGAGTAAAAAACTACTTTTTGCATTTGCAAGATTTAAAAAAGCATATGTTTCGAGTAAAACTCCCAAAGATGCATTATTTCATGCATTATTAGCCATTTTTCATGTGTGGTGTAGGAGTTATGTTTAAATAACTGTCATATTGAGTGTTACAGTATACAGTCATATTGAGTAAAACCTAATTTTTGTATTTGCAAACCATAGAAAAACAACTGTATCTAGTAAAACTCACATGTATTCAATATCACAGGCCTTTTTAGACATTTTGCAGGTTTGGATTAGGAATTATGTTTGAATACATTTTTATTGCTTTTTTTGCATTATCTCAGGATTCTAAGTACATTACTGTCAAATTGAGTAACGAATCAAATTTTGTTTTTGCAAACCTTACCAAATGTTTTTTTTCTGGAAAACTCTCGAAGATGCATTTCTTCAGGCATTATTAGACATTTTGCATGTGTATTTTTGGAGTTATGTTTCAAAAACTGTCATTTTGAGTGTGACCAATATGAGGCCAGTAAAATCTAATACTTGCATTTGTGATTCTTTCCAAAATACCTGATTCTGCTAAAACTCACATAGATTCAATATTAAAGGCTTTTTAAGACAAATTTCATATTTGGTTTTGGAGTTATGATTATAAACCTTTCATATTTAGTATGACAGTTACACTGTTATATTGAATAAAAAAACTAACTTGTGTCTTTGCAAACCTTATAAAAGATCATTTTTCTAGTACAACTAACAAAAAACATATCTCTAGGCATTATTAGCCATTTTGCATGTGTTGTTTAGAAGTTATCTTTGAATACATTGTTATTGCTTTTTTCGCATTATCTCAGGATTCTAAGACTATTATAGTCATATTGAGTAAAAAAACTACTTTTTGCATTTGCAAGATTTAAAAACGCATATGTTTCGAGTAAAACTCCCAAAGATGCATTATTTCAGGCATTATTAGCCATTTTTCATGTGTGGTGTAGGAGTTATGTTTAAATAACTGTCATATTGAGTGTTACAGTATACAGTCATATTGAGTAAAACCTAATTTTTGTATTTGCAAACCATAGAAAAACAACTGTATCTAGTAAAACTCACATGTATTCAATATCACAGGCCTTTTTAGACATTTTGCAGGTTTGGATTAGGAATTATGTTTGAATACATTTTTATTGCTTTTTTCGCATTATCTCAGGATTCTAAGTACATTACTGTCAAATTGAGTAACGAATCAAATTTTGTTTTTGCAAACCTTACCAAATGTTTTTTTTCTGGAAAACTCTCGAAGATGCATTTCTTCAGGCATTATTAGACATTTTGCATGTGTATTTTTGGAGTTCCATAAATCCATCCATTTTCTACCGCTTATTCCCTTTTGGGGTCGCGGGGGGCGCTGGCGCCTATCTCAGCTACAATCGGGCGGAAGGCGGGGTACACCCTGGACAAGTCGCCACCTCATCGCAGGGCCAACACATCATCAAATTTTGTTTTTGCAAACCTTACCAAATGTTTTTTTTCTGGAAAACTCTCGAAGATGCATTTCTTCAGGCATTATTAGACATTTTGCATGTGTATTTTTGGAGTTATGTTTCAAAAACTGTCATTTTGAGTGTGACCAATATGAGGCCAGTAAAATCTAATATTTGTATTTGTGATTCTTTCCAAAATACCTGATTCTGCTAAAACTCACATAGATTCAGTATTAAAGGCTTTTTAAGACAACTTTCATATTTGGTTTTGGAGTTATGATTATAAACCTTTCATATTTAGTATGACAGTTACACTGTTATATTGAATAAAAAAAACTAACTTGTGTCTTTGCAAACCTTATAAAAGATCATTTTTCTAGTACAACTAACAAAAAAACATATCTCTAGGCATTATTAGCCATTTTGCATGTGTTGTTTAGAAGTTATGTTTGAATACATTTTTATTGCTTTTTTCGCATTATCTCAGGATTCTAAGACTATTATAGTCATATTGAGTAAAAAACTACTTTTTGCATTTGCAAGATTTAAAAAAGCATATGTTTCGAGTAAAACTCCCAAAGATGCATTATTTCATGCATTATTAGCCATTTTTCCTGTGTTGTGTAGGAGTTATGTTTAAATAACTGTCATATTGAGTGTTACAGTATACAGTCATATTGAGTAAAACCTAATTTTTGTATTTGCAAACCATAGAAAAACAACTGTATCTAGTAAAACTCACATGTATTCAATATCACAGGCATTTTTAGACATTTTGCAGGTTTGGATTAGGAATTATGTTTGAATACATTTTTATTGCTTTTTTCGCATTATCTCAGGATTCTAAGTACATTACTGTCAAATTGAGTAACAAATCAAATTTTGTTTTTGCAAACCTTACCAAATGTCTTTTTTTTCAGGAAAACTCTTGAAGATGCATTTCTTCAGGCATTATTAGACATTTTGCATGTGTATTTTTGGAGTTATGTTTCAAAAACTGTCATTTTGAGTGTGATCAATATGAGGCCAGTAAAATCTAATATTTGTATTTGTGATTCTTTCCAAAATACCTGATTCTGCTAAAACTTACATAAATTCAATATTAAAGGCTTTTTAAGACAAATGTCATATTTGGTTTTGGAGTTATCATTATAAACCTTTCATATTTAGTATGACAGTTACACTGTTATGTTGAATAAAAAAAATAACTTGTGTCTTTGCAAACCTTACAAAAGATCATTTTTCTAGTACAACTAACAAAAAAACATATCTCTAGGCATTATTAGCCATTTTGCATGTGTTGTTTAGAAGTTATGTGTGAATACATTTTTATTGCTTTTTTCGCATTATCTCAGGATTCTAAGACTATTATAGTCATATTGAGTAAAAAACGACTTTTTGCATTTGCAAGATTTAAAAAAGCATACGTTTCGAGTAAAACTCCCAAAGATGCATTATTTCAGGCATTATTAGCCATTTTTCATGTGTGGTGTAGGAGTTATGTTTAAATAACTGTCATATTGAGTGTTACAGTATACAGTCATATTGAGTAAAACCTCATTTTTGTATTTGCAAACCATTGAAAAACAACTGTATCTAGTAAAACTCACATGTATTCAATATCACAGGCATTTTTAGACATTTTGCAGGTTTGGATTAGGAATTATGTTTGAATACATTTTTATTGCTTTTTTGCATTATCTCAGGATTCTAAGTACATTACTGTCAAATTGAGTAACAAATCAAATTTTGTTTTTGCAAACCTTACCAAATGTTTTTTTCTGGAAAACTCTCGAAGATGCATTTCTTCAGGCATTATTAGACATTTTGCATGTGTATTTTTGGAGTTATGTTTCAAAAACTGTCATTTTGAGTGTGACCAATATGAGGCCAGTAAAATCTAATATTTGTATTTGTGATTCTTTCCAAAATACCTGATTTTGCTAAAACTCACATAGATTCAATATTAAAGGCTTTTTAAGACAAATTTCATATTTGGTTTTGGAGTTATGATTATAAACCTTTCATATTTAGTATGACAGTTACACTGTTATATTGAATAAAAAAACTAACTTGTGTCTTTGCAAACCTTATAAAAGATAATTTTTCTAGTACAACTAACAAAAAAACATATCTCTAGGCATTATTAGCCATTTTGCATGTGTTGTTTAGAAGTTATGTTTGAATACATTTTTATTGCTTTTTTCGCATTATCTCAGGATTGTAAGACTATTATAGTCATATTGAGTAAAAAACTACTTTTTGCATTTGCAAGATTTAAAAAAGCATATGTTTCGAGTAAAACTCCCAAAGATGCATTATTTCATGCATTATTAGCCATTTTTCATGTGTGGTGTAGGAGTTATGTTTAAATAACTGTCATATTGAGTGTTACAGTATACAGTCATATTGAGTAAAACCTAACTTTTGTATTTGCAAACCATAGAAAAACAACTGTATCTAGTAAAACTCACATGTATTCAATATCACAGGCCTTTTTAGACATTTTGCAGGTTTGGATTAGGAATTATGTTTGAATACATTTTTATTGCTTTTTTCGCATTATCTCAGGATTCTAAGACTATTATAGTCATATTGAGTAAAAAACTACTTTTTGCATTTGCAAGATTTAAAAAAGCATATGTTTCGAGTAAAACTCCCAAAGATGCATTATTTCATGCATTATTAGCCATTTTTCATGTGTGGTGTAGGAGTTATGTTTAAATAACTGTCATATTGAGTGTTACAGTATACAGTCATATTGAGTAAAACCTCATTTTTGTATTTGCAAACCATAGAAAAACAACTGTATCTAGTAAAACTCACATGTATTCGATATCACAGGCCTTTTTAGACATTTTGCAGGTTTGGATTAGGAATTATGTTTGAATACATTTTTATTGCTTTTTTCGCATTATCTCAGGATTCTAAGACTATTATAGTCATATTGAGTAAAAAACTACTTTTTGCATTTGCAAGATTTAAAAAAGCATATGTTTCGAGTAAAACTCCCAAAGATGCATTATTTCATGCATTATTAGCCATTTTTCATGTGTGGTGTAGGAGTTATGTTTAAATAACTGTCATATTGAGTGTTACAGTATACAGTCATATTGAGTAAAACCTCATTTTTGTATTTGCAAACCATAGAAAAACAACTGTATCTAGTAAAAATCACATGTATTCAATATCACAGGCATTTTTAGACATTTTGCAGGTTGGGATTAAGAATTATGTTTGAATACATTTTTATTGCTTTTTTCGCATTATCTCAGGATTCTAAGTACATTACTGTCAAATTGAGTAACAAATCAAATTTTGTTTTTGCAAACCTACCCAAATGTCTTTTTTTTCAGGAAAACTCTCGAATATGCATTTCTTCAGGCATTATTAGACATTTTGCATGTGTATTTTTGGAGTTATGTTTCAAAAACTGTCATTTTGAGTGTGACCAATATGAGGCCAGTAAAATCTAATATTTGTTTTTGTGATTCTTTCCAAAATACCTGATTCTGCTAAAACTCACATAGATTCAATATTAAAGGCTTTTTAAGACAAATTTCATATTTGGTTTTGGAGTTATGATTATAAACCTTTCATATTTAGTATGACAGTTACACTGTTATATTGAATAAAAAAACTAACTTGTGTCTTTGCAAACCTTATAAAAGATCATTTTTCTAGTACAACTAACAAAAAACATATCTCTAGGCATTATTAGCCATTTTGCATGTGTTGTTTAGAAGTTATGTGTAATACATTTTTAATGCTTTTTTCGCATTATCTCAGGATTCTAAGACTATTATAGTCATATTGAGTAAAAAACTACTTTTTGCATTTGCAAGATTTAAAAAAGCATATGTTTCGAGTAAAACTCCCAAAGATGCATTATTTCAGGCATTATTAGCCATTTTTCATGTGTGGTGTAGGAGTTATGTTTAAATAACTGTCATATTGAGTGTTACAGTATACAGTCATATTGAGTAAAACCTAATTTTTGTATTTGCAAACCATTGAAAAACAACTGTATCTAGTAAAACTCACATGTATTCAATATCACAGGCATTTTTAGACATTTTGCAGGTTTGGATTAGGAATTATGTTTGAATACATTTTTATTGCTTTTTTCGCATTATCTCAGGATTCTAAGTACATTACTGTCAAATTGAGTAACGAATCAAATTTTGTTTTTGCAAACCTTACCAAATGTTTTTTTTCTGGAAAACTCTCTAAGATGCATTTCTTCAGGCATTATTAGACATTTTGCATGTGTATTTTTGGAGTTATGTTTCAAAAACTGTCATTTTGAGTGTGACCAATATGAGGCCAGTAAAATCTAATATTTGTATTTGTGATTCTTTCCAAAATACCTGATTCTGCTAAAACTCACATAGATTCAATATTAAAGGCTTTTTAAGACAAATTTCATATTTGGTTTTGGAGTTATGATTATAAACCTTTCATATTTAGTATGACAGTTACACTGTTATATTGAATAAAAAAACTAACTTGTGTCTTTGCAAACCTTATAAAAGATCATTTTTCTAGTACAACTAACAAAAAAACATATCTCTAGGCATTATTAGCCATTTTGCATGTGTTGTTTAGAAGTTATGTTTGAATAAATTTTTATTGCTTTTTTCGCATTATCTCAGGATTCTAAGACTATTATAGTCATATTGAGTAAAAAACTACTTTTTGCATTCGCAAGATTTAAAAAAGCATATGTTTCGAGTAAAACTCCCAAAGATGCATTATTTCATGCATTATTAGCCATTTTTCATGTGTGGTGTAGGAGTTATGTTTAAATAACTGTCATATTGAGTGTTACAGTATACAGTCATATTGAGTAAAACCTCATTTTTGTATTTGCAAACCATAGAAAAACAACTGTATCTAGTAAAACTCACATGTATTCAATATCACAGGCATTTTTAGACATTTTGCAGGTTTGGATTAAGAATTATGTTTGAATACATTTTTATTGCTTTTTTCGCATTATCTCAGGATTCTAAGTACATTACTGTCAAATTGAGTAACAAATCAAATTTTGTTTTTGCAAACCTTACCAAATGTTTTTTTTCTGGAAAACTCTCGAAGATGCATTTCTTCAGGCATTATTAGACATTTTGCATGTGTATTTTTGGAGTTATGTTTCAAAAACTGTCATTTTGAGTGTGACCAATATGAGGCCAGTAAAATCTAATATTTGTATTTGTGATTCTTTCCAAAATACCTGATTCTGCTAAAACTCACATAGATTCAATATTAAAGGCTTTTTAAGACAACTTTCATATTTGGTTTTGGAGTTATGATTATAAACCTTTCATATTTAGTATGCCAGTTACACTGTTATATTGAATAAAAAAAACTAACTTGTGTCTTTGCAAACCTTATAAAAGATCATTTTTCTAGTACAACTAACAAAAAAACATATCTCTAGGCATTATTAGCCATTTTGCATGTGTTGTTTAGAAGTTATGTTTGAATACATTTTTATTGCTTTTTTCGCATTATCTCAGGATTCTAAGACTATTATAGTCATATTGAGTAAAAAACGACTTTTTGCATTTGCAAGATTTAAAAAAGCATACGTTTCGAGTAAAACTCCCAAAGATGCATTATTTCAGGCATTATTAGCCATTTTTCATGTGTGGTGTAGGAGTTATGTTTAAATAACTGTCATATTGAGTGTTACAGTATACAGTCATATTGAGTAAAACCTCATTTTTGTATTTGCAAACCATTGAAAAACAACTGTATCTAGTAAAACTCACATGTATTCAATATCACAGGCATTTTTAGACATTTTGCAGGTTTGGATTAGGAATTATGTTTGAATACATTTTTATTGCTTTTTTGCATTATCTCAGGATTCTAAGTACATTACTGTCAAATTGAGTAACAAATCAAATTTTGTTTTTGCAAACCTTACCAAATGTTTTTTTCTGGAAAACTCTCGAAGATGCATTTCTTCAGGCATTATTAGACATTTTGCATGTGTATTTTTGGAGTTATGTTTCAAAAACTGTCATTTTGAGTGTGACCAATATGAGGCCAGTAAAATCTAATATTTGTATTTGTGATTCTTTCCAAAATACCTGATTCTGCTAAAACTCACATAGATTCAATATTAAAGGCTTTTTAAGACAAATTTCATATTTGGTTTTGGAGTTATGATTATAAACCTTTCATATTTAGTATGACAGTTACACTGTTATATTGAATAAAAAAAACTAACTTGTGTCTTTGCAAACCTTATAAAAGATCATTTTTCTAGTACAAATAACAAAAAAACATATCTCTAGGCATTATTAGCCATTTTGCATGTGTTGTTTAGAAGTTATGTTTGAATACATTTTTATTGCTTTTTTCGCATTATCTCAGGATTCTAAGACTATTATAGTCATATTGAGTAAAAAACTACTTTTTGCATTTGCAAGATTTAAAAAAGCATATGTTTCGAGTAAAACTCCCAAAGATGCATTATTTCATGCATTATTAGCCATTTTTCATGTGTGGTGTAGGAGTTATGTTTAAATAACTGTCATATTGAGTGTTACAGTATACAGTCATATTGAGTAAAACCTAATTTTTGTATTTGCAAACCATAGAAAAACAACTGTATCTAGTAAAACTCACATGTATTCAATATCACAGGCCTTTTTAGACATTTTGCAGGTTTGGATTAGGAATTATGTTTGAATACATTTTTATTGCTTTTTTCGCATTATCTCAGGATTCTAAGACTATTATAGTCATATTGAGTAAAAAACTACTTTTTGCATTTGCAAGATTTAAAAAAGCATATGTTTCGAGTAAAACTCCCAAAGATGCATTATTTCATGCATTATTAGCCATTTTTCATGTGTGGTGTAGGAGTTATGTTTAAATAACTGTCATATTGAGTGTTACAGTATACAGTCATATTGAGTAAAACCTCATTTTTGTATTTGCAAACCATAGAAAAACAACTGTATCTAGTAAAACTCACATGTATTCAATATCACAGGCCTTTTTAGACATTTTGCAGGTTTGGATTAGGAATTATGTTTGAATACATTTTTATTGCTTTTTTCGCATTATCTCAGGATTCTAAGACTATTATAGTCATATTGAGTAAAAAACTACTTTTTGCATTTGCAAGATTTAAAAAAGCATATGTTTCGAGTAAAACTCCCAAAGATGCATTATTTCATGCATTATTAGCCATTTTTCATGTGTGGTGTAGGAGTTATGTTTAAATAACTGTCATATTGAGTGTTACAGTATACAGTTATATTGAGTAAAACCTCATTTTTGTATTTGCAAACCATAGAAAAACAACTGTATCTAGTAAAACTCACATGTATTCAATATCACAGGCCTTTTTAGACATTTTGCAGGTTTTGATTAGGAATTATGTTTGAAAACATTTTTATTGCTTTTTTTGCATTATCTCAGGATTCTAAGTACATTACTGTCAAATTGAGTAACGAATCAAATTTTGTTTTTGCAAACCTTACCAAATGTTTTTTTTCTGGAAAACTCTCGAAGATGCATTTCTTCAGGCATTATTAGACATTTTGCATGTGTATTTTTGGAGTTATGTTTCAAAAACTGTCATTTTGAGTGTGACCAATATGAGGCCAGTAAAATCAAATACTTGTATTTGTGATTCTTTCCAAAATACCTGATTCTGCTAAAACTCACATAGATTCAATATTAAAGGCTTTTTAAGACAAATTTCATATTTGGTTTTGGAGTTATGATTATAAACCTTTCATATTTAGTATGACAGTTACACTGTTATATTGAATAAAAAAACTAACTTGTGTCTTTGCAAACCTTATAAAAGATCATTTTTCTAGTACAACTAACAAAAAACATATCTCTAGGCATTATTAGCCATTTTGCATGTGTTGTTTAGAAGTTATGTTTGAATACATTTTTATTGCTTTTTTCGCATTATCTCAGGATTCTAAGACTATTATAGTCATATTGAGTAAAAAACTACTTTTTGCATTTGCAAGATTTAAAAAAGCATATGTTTCGAGTAAAACTCCCAAAGATGCATTATTTCATGCATTATTAGCCATTTTTCATCTGTGGTGTAGGAGTTATGTTTAAATAACTGTCATATTGAGTGTTACAGTATACAGTCATATTGAGTAAAACCTAATTTTTGTATTTGCAAACCATAGAAAAACAACTGTAACTAGTAAAACTCACATGTATTCAATATCACAGGCCTTTTTAGACATTTTGCAGGTTTGGATTAGGAATTATGTTTGAATACATTTTTATTGCTTTTTTCGCATTATCTCAGGATTCTAAGACTATTATAGTCATATTGAGTAAAAAACTACTTTTTGCATTTGCAAGATTTAAAAAAGCATATGTTTCGAGTAAAACTCCCAAAGATGCATTATTTCATGCATTATCAGCCATTTTTCATGTGTGGTGTAGGAGTTATGTTTAAATAACTGTCATATTGAGTGTTACAGTATACAGTCATATTGAGTAACACCTCATTTTTGTATTTGCAAACCATAGAAAAACAACTGTATCTAGTAAAACTCACATGTATTCAATATCACAGGCCTTTTTAGACATTTTGCAGGTTTGGATTAGGAATTATGTTTGAATACATTTTTATTGCTTTTTTCGCATTATCTCAGGATTCTAAGACTATTATAGTCATATTGAGTAAAAAACTACTTTTTGCATTTGCAAGATTTAAAAAAGCATATGTTTCGAGTAAAACTCCCAAAGATGCATTATTTCATGCATTATTAGCCATTTTTCATGTGTGGTGTAGGAGTTATGTTTAAATAACTGTCATATTGAGTGTTACAGTATACAGTCATATTGAGTAAAACCTCATTTTTGTATTTGCAAACCATAGAAAAACAACTGTATCTAGTAAAACTCACATGTATTCAATATCACAGGCCTTTTTAGACATTTTGCAGGTTTGGATTAGGAATTATGTTTGAATACATTTTTATTGCTTTTTTTGCATTATCTCAGGATTCTAAGTACATTACTGTCAAATTGATTAACGAATCAAATTTTGTTTTTGCAAACCTTACCAAATGTTTTTTTTCTGGAAAACTCTCGAAGATGCATTTCTTCAGGCATTATTAGACATTTTGCATGTGTATTTTTGGAGTTATGTTTCAAAAACTGTCATTTTGAGTGTGACCAATATGAGGCCAGTAAAATCTAATACTTGTATTTGTGATTCTTTCCAAAATACCTGATTCTGCTAAAACTCACATAGATTCAATATTAAAGGCTTTTTAAGACAAATTTCATATTTGGTTTTGGAGTTATGATTATAAACCTTTCATATTTAGTATGACAGTTACACTGTTATATTGAATAAAAAAACTAACTTGTGTCTTTGCAAACCTTATAAAAGATCATTTTTCTAGTACAACTAACAAAAAACATATCTCTAGGCATTATTAGCCATTTTGCATGTGTTGTTTAGAAGTTATGTTTGAATACATTTTTATTGCTTTTTTCGCATTATCTCAGGATTCTAAGACTATTATAGTCATATTGAGTAAAAAACTACTTTTTGCATTTGCAAGATTTAAAAAAGCATATGTTTCGAGTAAAACTCCCAAAGATGCATTATTTCAGGCATTATTAGCCATTTCTCATGTGTGGTGTAGGAGTTATGTTTAAATAACTGTCATATTGAGTGTTACAGTATACAGTCATATTGAGTAAAACCTAATTTTTGTATTTGCAAACCATAGAAAAACAACTGTATCTAGTAAAACTCACATGTATTCAATATCACAGGCCTTTTTAGACATTTTGCAGGTTTGGATTAGGAATTATGTTTGAATACATTTTTATTGCTTTTTTCGCATTATCTCAGGATTCTAAGACTATTATAGTCATATTGAGTAAAAAACTACTTTTTGCATTTGCAAGATTTAAAAAAGCATATGTTTCGAGTAAAACTCCCAAAGATGCATTATTTCATGCATTATTAGCCATTTTTCATGTGTGGTGTAGGAGTTATGTTTAAATAACTGTCATATTGAGTGTTACAGTATACAGTCATATTGAGTAAAACCTAATTTTTGTATTTGCAAACCATAGAAAAACAACTGTATCTAGTAAAACTCACATGTATTCAATATCACAGGCCTTTTTAGACATTTTGCAGGTTTGGATTAGGAATTATGTTTGAATACATTTTTATTGCTTTTTTCGCATTATCTCAGGATTCTAAGACTATTATAGTCATATTGAGTAAAAAACTACTTTTTGCATTTGCAAGATTTAAAAAAGCATATGTTTCGAGTAAAACTCCCAAAGATGCATTATTTCATGCATTATTAGCCATTTTTCATGTGTGGTGTAGGAGTTATGTTTAAATAACTGTCATATTGAGTGTTACAGTATACAGTCATATTGAGTAAAACCTCATTTTTGTATTTGCAAACCATAGAAAAACAACTGTATCTAGTAAAACTCACATGTATTCAATATCACAGGCCTTTTTAGACATTTTGCAGGTTTGGATTAGGAATTATGTTTGAATACATTTTTATTGCTTTTTTCGCATTATCTCAGGATTCTAAGACTATTATAGTCATATTGAGTAAAAAACTACTTTTTGCATTTGCAAGATTTAAAAAAGCATATGTTTCGAGTAAAACTCCCAAAGATGCATTATTTCATGCATTATTAGCCATTTTTCATGTGTGGTGTAGGAGTTATGTTTAAATAACTGTCATATTGAGTGTTACAGTATACAGTCATATTGAGTAAAACCTCATTTTTGTATTTGCAAACCATAGAAAAACAACTGTATCTAGTAAAACTCACATGTATTCAATATCACAGGCCTTTTTAGACATTTTGCAGGTTTGGATTAGGAATTATGTTTGAATACATTTTTATTGCTTTTTTTGCATTATCTCAGGATTCTAAGTACATTACTGTCAAATTGATTAACGAATCAAATTTTGTTTTTGCAAACCTTACCAAATGTTTTTTTTCTGGAAAACTCTCGAAGATGCATTTCTTCAGGCATTATTAGACATTTTGCATGTGTATTTTTGGAGTTATGTTTCAAAAACTGTCATTTTGAGTGTGACCAATATGAGGCCAGTAAAATCTAATACTTGTATTTGTGATTCTTTCCAAAATACCTGATTCTGCTAAAACTCACATAGATTCAATATTAAAGGCTTTTTAAGACAAATTTCATATTTGGTTTTGGAGTTATGATTATAAACCTTTCATATTTAGTATGACAGTTACACTGTTATATTGAATAAAAAAACTAACTTGTGTCTTTGCAAACCTTATAAAAGATCATTTTTCTAGTACAACTAACAAAAAACATATCTCTAGGCATTATTAGCCATTTTGCATGTGTTGTTTAGAAGTTATGTTTGAATACATTTTTATTGCTTTTTTCGCATTATCTCAGGATTCTAAGACTATTATAGTCATATTGAGTAAAAAACTACTTTTTGCATTTGCAAGATTTAAAAAAGCATATGTTTCGAGTAAAACTCCCAAAGATGCATTATTTCAGGCATTATTAGCCATTTTTCATGTGTGGTGTAGGAGTTATGTTTAAATAACTGTCATATTGAGTGTTACAGTATACAGTCATATTGAGTAAAACCTAATTTTTGTATTTGCAAACCATTGAAAAACAACTGTATCTAGTAAAACTCACATGTATTCAATATCACAGGCATTTTTAGACATTTTGCAGGTTTGGATTAGGAATTATGTTTGAATACATTTTTATTGCTTTTTTCGCATTATCTCAGGATTCTAAGTACATTACTGTCAAATTGAGTAACGAATCAAATTTTGTTTTTGCAAACCTTACCAAATGTTTTTTTTCTGGAAAACTCTCGAAGATGCATTTCTTCAGGCATTATTAGACATTTTGCATGTGTATTTTTGGAGTTATGTTTCAAAAACTGTCATTTTGAGTGTGACCAATATGAGGCCAGTAAAATCTAATATTTGTATTTGTGATTCTTTCCAAAATACCTGATTCTGCTAAAACTCACATAGATTCAATATTAAAGGCTTTTTAAGACAAATTTCATATTTGGTTTTGGAGTTATGATTATAAACCTTTCATATTTAGTATGACAGTTACACTGTTATATTGAATAAAAAAAATAACTTGTGTCTTTGCAAACCTTATAAAAGATCATTTTTCTAGTACAACTAACAAAAAAACATATCTCTAGGCATTATTAGCCATTTTGCATGTGTTGTTTAGAAGTTATGTTTGAATACATTTTTATTGCTTTTTTCGCATTATCTCAGGATTCTAAGACTATTATAGTCATATTGAGTAAAAAACTACTTTTTGCATTTGCAAGATTTAAAAAAGCATATGTTTCGAGTAAAACTCCCAAAGATGCATTATTTCATGCATTATTAGCCATTTTTCATGTGTGGTGTAGGAGTTATGTTTAAATAACTGTCATATTGAGTGTTACAGTATACAGTCATATTGAGTAAAACCTCATTTTTGTATTTGCAAACCATAGAAAAACAACTGTATCTAGTAAAACTCACATGTATTCAATATCACAGGCCTTTTTAGACATTTTGCAGGTTTGGATTAGGAATTATGTTTGAATACATTTTTATTGCTTTTTTTGCATTATCTCAGGATTCTAAGACTATTATAGTCATATTGAGTAAAAAACTACTTTTTGCATTTGCAAGATTTAAAAAAGCATATGTTTCGAGTAAAACTCCCAAAGATGCATTATTTCATGCATTATTAGCCATTTTTCATGTGTGGTGTAGGAGTTATGTTTAAATAACTGTCATATTGAGTGTTACAGTATACAGTCATATTGAGTAAAACCTCATTTTTGTATTTGCAAACCATAGAAAAACAACTGTATCTAGTAAAACTCACATGTATTCAATATCACAGGCCTTTTTAGACATTTTGCAGATTTGGATTAGGAATTATGTTTGAATACATTTTTATTGCTTTTTTTGCATTATCTCAGGATTCTAAGTACATTACTGTCAAATTGAGTAACGAATCAAATTTTGTTTTTGCAAACCTTACCAAATGTTTTTTTTCTGGAAAACTCTCGAAGATGCATTTCTTCAGGCATTATTAGACATTTTGCATGTGTATTTTTGGAGTTATGTTTCAAAAACTGTCATTTTGAGTGTGACCAATATGAGGCCAGTAAAATCTAATACTTGTATTTGTGATTCTTTCCAAAATACCTGATTCTGCTAAAACTCACATAGATTCAATATTAAAGGCGTTTTAAGACAAATTTCATATTTGGTTTTGGAGTTATGATTATAAACCTTTCATATTTAGTATGACAGTTACACTGTTATATTGAATAAAAAAACTAACTTGTGTCTTTGCAAACCTTATAAAAGATCATTTTTCTAGTACAACTAACAAAAAACATATCTCTAGGCATTATTAGCCATTTTGCATGTGTTGTTTAGAAGTTATGTTTGAATACATTTTTATTGCTTTTTTCGCATTATCTCAGGATTCTAAGACTATTATAGTCATATTGAGTAAAAAACTACTTTTTGCATTTGCAAGATTTAAAAAAGCATATGTTTCGAGTAAAACTCCCAAAGATGCATTATTTCATGCATTATTAGCCATTTTTCATGTGTGGTGTAGGAGTTATGTTTAAATAACTGTCATATTGAGTGTTACAGTATACAGTCATATTGAGTAAAACCTAATTTTTGTATTTGCAAACCATAGAAAAACAACTGTATCTAGTAAAACTCACATGTATTCAATATCACAGGCCTTTTTAGACATTTTGCAGGTTTGGATTAGGAATTATGTTTGAATACATTTTTATTGCTTTTTTCTTATTATCTCAGGATTCTAAGACTATTATAGTCATATTGAGTAAAAAACTACTTTTTGCATTTGCAAGATTTAAAAAAGCATATGTTTCGAGTAAAACTCCCAAAGATGCATTATTTCATGCATTATTAGCCATTTTTCATGTGTGGTGTAGGAGTTATGTTTAAATAACTGTCATATTAAGTGTTACAGTATACAGTCATATTGAGTAAAACCTCATTTTTGTATTTGCAAACCATAGAAAAACAACTGTATCTAGTAAAACTCACATGTATTCAATATCACAGGCCTTTTTAGACATTTTGCAGGTTTGGATTAGGAATTATGTTTGAATACATTTTTATTGCTTTTTTCGCATTATCTCAGGATTCTAAGACTATTATAGTCATATTGAGTAAAAAACTACTTTTTGCATTTGCAAGATTTAAAAAAGCATATGTTTCGAGTAAAACTCCCAAAGATGCATTATTTCAGGCATTATTAGCCATTTTTCATGTGTGGTGTAGGAGTTATGTTTAAATAACTGTCATATTGAGTGTTACAGTATACAGTCATATTGAGTAAAACCTCATTTTTGTATTTGCAAACCATAGAAAAACAACTGTATCTAGTAAAACTCACATGTATTCAATATCACAGGCCTTTTTAGACATTTTGCAGGTTTGGATTAGGAATTATGTTTGAATACATTTTTATTGCTTTTTTTGCATTATCTCAGGATTCTAAGTACATTACTGTCAAATTGAGTAACGAATCAAATTTTGTTTTTGCAAACCTTACCAAATGTTTTTTTTCTGGAAAACTCTCGAAGATGCATTTCTTCAGGCATTATTAGACATTTTGCATGTGTATTTTTGGAGTTATGTTTCAAAAACTGTCATTTTGAGTGTGACCAATATGAGGCCAGTAAAATCTAATACTTGTATTTGTGATTCTTTCCAAAATACCTGATTCTGCTAAAACTCACATAGATTCAATATTAAAGGCTTTTTAAGACAAATTTCATATTTGGTTTTGGAGTTATGATTATAAACCTTTCATATTTAGTATGACAGTTACACTGTTATATTGAATAAAAAAACTAACTTGTGTCTTTGCAAACCTTATAAAAGATCATTTTTCTAGTACAACTAACAAAAAACATATCTCTAGGCATTATTAGCCATTTTGCATGTGTTGTTTAGAAGTTATGTTTGAATACATTTTTATTGCTTTTTTCGCATTATCTCAGGATTCTAAGACTATTATAGTCATATTGAGTAAAAAACTACTTTTTGCATTTGCAAGATTTAAAAAAGCATATGTTTCGAGTAAAACTCCCAAATATGCATTATTTCAGGCATTATTAGCCATTTTTCATGTGTGGTGTAGGAGTTATGTTTAAATAACTGTCATATTGAGTGTTACAGTATACAGTCATATTGAGTAAAACCTAATTTTTGTATTTGCAAACCATAGAAAAACAACTGTATCTAGTAAAACTCACATGTATTCAATATCACAGGCATTTTTAGACATTTTGCAGGTTTGGATTAGGAATTATGTTTGAATACATTTTTATTGCTTTTTTCGCATTATCTCAGGATTCTAAGTACATTACTGTCAAATTGAGTAACGAATCAAATTTTGTTTTTGCAAACCTTACCAAATGTTTTTTTTCTGGAAAACTCTCTAAGATGCATTTCTTCAGGCATTATTAGACATTTTGCATGTGTATTTTTGGAGTTATGTTTCAAAAACTGTCATTTTGAGTGTGACCAATATGAGGCCAGTAAAATCTAATATTTGTATTTGTGATTCTTTCCAAAATACCTGATTCTGCTAAAACTCACATAGATTCAATATTAAAGGCTTTTTAAGACAAATTTCATATTTGGTTTTGGAGTTATGATTATAAACCTTTCATATTTAGTATGACAGTTACACTGTTATATTGAATAAAAAAAATAACTTGTGTCTTTGCAAACCTTATAAAAGATCATTTTTCTAGTACAACTAACAAAAAAACATATCTCTAGGCATTATTAGCCATTTTGCATGTGTTGTTTAGAAGTTATGTTTGAATACATTTTTATTGCTTTTTTCGCATTATCTCAGGATTCTAAGACTATTATAGTCATATTGAGTAAAAAACTACTTTTTGCATTTGCAAGATTTAAAAAAGCATATGTTTCGAGTAAAACTCCCAAAGATGCATTATTTCATGCATTATTAGCCATTTTTCATGTGTGGTGTAGGAGTTATGTTTAAATAACTGTCATATTGAGTGTTACAGTATACAGTCATATTGAGTAAAACCTCATTTTTGTATTTGCAAACCATAGAAAAACAACTGTATCTAGTAAAACTCACATGTATTCAATATCAAAGGCCTTTTTAGACATTTTGCAGGTTTGGATTAGGAATTATGTTTGAATACATTTTTATTGCTTTTTTCGCATTATCTCAGGATTCTAAGACTATTATAGTCATATTGAGTAAAAAACTACTTTTTGCATTTGCAAGATTTAAAAAAGCATATGTTTCGAGTAAAACTCCCAAAGATGCATTATTTCATGCATTATTAGCCATTTTTCATGTGTGGTGTAGGAGTTATGTTTAAATAACTGTCATATTGAGTGTTACAGTATACAGTCATATTGAGTAAAACCTCATTTTTGTATTTGCAAACCATAGAAAAACAACTGTATCTAGTAAAACTCACATGTATTCAATATCACAGGCCTTTTTAGACATTTTGCAGGTTTGGATTAGGAATTATGTTTGAATACATTTTTATTGCTTTTTTTGCATTATCTCAGGATTCTAAGTACATTACTGTCAAATTGAGTAACGAATCAAATTTTGTTTTTGCAAACCTTACCAAATGTTTTTTTTCTGGAAAACTCTCGAAGATGCATTTCTTCAGGCATTATTAGACATTTTGCATGTGTATTTTTGGAGTTATGTTTCAAAAACTGTCATTTTGAGTGTGACCAATATGAGGCCAGTAAAATCTAATACTTGTATTTGTGATTCTTTCCAAAATACCTGATTCTGCTAAAACTCACATAGATTCAATATTAAAGGCGTTTTAAGACAAATTTCATATTTGGTTTTGGAGTTATGATTATAAACCTTTCATATTTAGTATGACAGTTACACTGTTATATTGAATAAAAAAACTAACTTGTGTCTTTGCAAACCTTATAAAAGATCATTTTTCTAGTACAACTAACAAAAAACATATCTCTAGGCATTATTAGCCATTTTGCATGTGTTGTTTAGAAGTTATGTTTGAATACATTTTTATTGCTTTTTTCGCATTATCTCAGGATTCTAAGACTATTATAGTCATATTGAGTAAAAAACTACTTTTTGCATTTGCAAGATTTAAAAAAGCATATGTTTCGAGTAAAACTCCCAAAGATGCATTATTTCAGGCATTATTAGCCATTTTTCATGTGTGGTGTAGGAGTTATGTTTAAATAACTGTCATATTGAGTGTTACAGTATACAGTCATATTGAGTAAAACCTAATTTTTGTATTTGCAAACCATAGAAAAACAACTGTATCTAGTAAAACTCACATGTATTCAATATCACAGGCATTTTTAGACATTTTGCAGGTTTGGATTAGGAATTATGTTTGAATACATTTTTATTGCTTTTTTCGCATTATCTCAGGATTCTAAGTACATTACTGTCAAATTGAGTAACGAATCAAATTTTGTTTTTGCAAACCTTACCAAATGTTTTTTTTCTGGAAAACTCTCGAAGATGCATTTCTTCAGGCATTATTAGACATTTTGCATGTGTATTTTTGGAGTTATGTTTCAAAAACTGTCATTTTGAGTGTGACCAATATGAGGCCAGTAAAATCTAATATTTGTATTTGTGATTCTTTCCAAAATACCTGATTCTGCTAAAACTCACATAGATTCAATATTAAAGGCTTTTCAAGACAAATTTCATATTTAGTTTTGGAGTTATGATTATAAACCTTTCATATTTAGTATGACAGTTACACTGTTATATTGAATAAAAAAACTAACTTGTGTCTTTGCAAACCTTATAAAAGATCATTTTTCTAGTACAACTAACAAAAAACATATCTCTAGGCATTATTAGCCATTTTGCATGTGTTGTTTAGAAGTTATGTTTGAATACATTTTTATTGCTTTTTTCGCATTATCTCAGGATTCTAAGACTATTATAGTCATATTGAGTAAAAAACTACTTTTTGCATTTGCAAGATTTAAAAAAGCATATGTTTCGAGTAAAACTCCCAAAGATGCATTATTTCATGCATTATTAGCCATTTTTCATGTGTGGTGTAGGAGTTATGTTTAAATAACTGTCATATTGAGTGTTACAGTATACAGTCATATTGAGTAAAACCTCATTTTTGTATTTGCAAACCATAGAAAAACAACTGTATCTAGTAAAACTCACATGTATTCAATATCACAGGCATTTTTAGACATTTTGCAGGTTTGGATTAAGAATTATGTTTGAATACATTTTTATTGCTTTTTTCGCATTATCTCAGGATTCTAAGTACATTACTGTCAAATTGAGTAACAAATCAAATTTTGTTTTTGCAAACCTTACCAAATGTTTTTTTTCTGGAAAACTCTCGAAGATGCATTTCTTCAGGCATTATTAGACATTTTGCATGTGTATTTTTGGAGTTATGTTTCAAAAACTGTCATTTTGAGTGTGACCAATATGAGGCCAGTAAAATCTAATATTTGTATTTGTGATTCTTTCCA
Source organism: Nerophis ophidion (assembly GCF_033978795.1). Classification (NCBI taxonomy): domain Eukaryota; kingdom Metazoa; phylum Chordata; class Actinopteri; order Syngnathiformes; family Syngnathidae; genus Nerophis; species Nerophis ophidion. The sequence continues at coordinate 451,521 of NW_026906988.1, read as the reverse complement.
AAATACCTGATTGTGCTAAAACTTACATAAATTCAATATTAAAGGCTTTTTAAGACAAATGTCATATTTGGTTTTGGAGTTATCATTATAAACCTTTCATATTTAGTATGACAGTTACACTGTTATGTTGAATAAAAAAAATACCTTGTGTCTTTGCAAACCTTACAAAAGATCATTTTTCTAGTACAACTAATAAAAAACATATCTCTAGGCATTATTAGCCATTTTGCATGTGTTGTTTAGAAGTTATGTGTGAATACATTTTTATTGCTTTTTTCGCATTATCTCAGGATTCTAAGACTATTATAGTCATATTGAGTAAAAAACTACTTTTTGCATTTGCAAGATTTAAAAAAGCATACGTTTCGAGTAAAACTCCCAAAGATGCATTATTTCAGGCATTATTAGCCATTTTTCATGTGTGGTGTAGGAGTTATGTTTAAATAACTGTCATATTGAGTGTTACAGTATACAGTCATATTGAGTAAAACCTCATTTTTGTATTTGCAAACCATTGAAAAACAACTGTATCTAGTAAAACTCACATGTATTCAATATCACAGGCATTTTTAGACATTTTGCAGGTTTGGATTAGGAATTATGTTTGAATACATTTTTATTGCTTTTTTGCATTATCTCAGGATTCTAAGTACATTACTGTCAAATTGAGTAACAAATCAAATTTTGTTTTTGCAAACCTTACCAAATGTTTTTTTCTGGAAAACTCTCGAAGATGCATTTCTTCAGGCATTATTAGACATTTTGCATGTGTATTTTTGGAGTTATGTTTCAAAAACTGTCATTTTGAGTGTGACCAATATGAGGCCAGTAAAATCTAATATTTGTATTTGTGATTCTTTCCAAAATACCTGATTTTGCTAAAACTCACATAGATTCAATATTAAAGGCTTTTTAAGACAAATTTCATATTTGGTTTTGGAGTTATGATTATAAACCTTTCATATTTAGTATGACAGTTACACTGTTATATTGAATAAAAAAACTAACTTGTGTCTTTGCAAACCTTATAAAAGATAATTTTTCTAGTACAACTAACAAAAAAACATATCTCTAGGCATTATTAGCCATTTTTCATGTGTTGTTTAGAAGTTATGTTTGAATACATTTTTATTGCTTTTTTCGCATTATCTCAGGATTCTAAGACTATTATAGTCATATTGAGTAAAAAACTACTTTTTGCATTTGCAAGATTTAAAAAAGCATATGTTTCGAGTAAAACTCCCAAAGATGCATTATTTCATGCATTATTAGCCATTTTTCATGTGTGGTTTAGGAGTTATGTTTAAATAACTGTCATATTGAGTGTTACAGTATACAGTCATATTGAGTAAAACCTAATTTTTGTATTTGCAAACCATAGAAAAACAACTGTATCTAGTAAAACTCACATGTATTCAATATCACAGGCCTTTTTAGACATTTTGCAGGTTTGGATTAGGAATTATGTTTGAATACATTTTTATTGCTTTTTTTGCAGTATCTCAGGATTCTAAGTACATTACTGTCAAATTGAGTAACGAATCAAATTTTGTTTTTGCAAACCTTACCAAATGTTTTTTTTCTGGAAAACTCTCGAAGATGCATTTCTTCAGGCATTATTAGACATTTTGCATGTGTATTTTTGGAGTTATGTTTCAAAAACTGTCATTTTGAGTGTGACCAATATGAGGCCAGTAAAATCTAATACTTGTATTTGTGATTCTTTCCAAAATACCTGATTCTGCTAAAACTCACATAGATTCAATATTAAAGGCTTTTTAAGACAAATTTCATATTTGGTTTTGGAGTTATGATTATAAACCTTTCATATTTAGTATGACAGTTACACTGTTATATTGAATAAAAAAACTAACTTGTGTCTTTGCAAACCTTATAAAAGATCATTTTTCTAGTACAACTAACAAAAAACATATCTCTAGGCATTATTAGCCATTTTGCATGTGTTGTTTAGAAGTTATGTTTGAATACATTTTTATTGCTTTTTTCGCATTATCTCAGGATTCTAAGACTATTATAGTCATATTGAGTAAAAAACTACTTTTTGCATTTGCAAGATTTAAAAAAGCATATGTTTCGAGTAAAACTCCCAAAGATGCATTATTTCATGCATTATTAGCCATTTTTCATGTGTGGTGTAGGAGTTATGTTTAAATAACTGTCATATTGAGTGTTACAGTATACAGTCATATTGAGTAAAACCTAATTTTTGTATTTGCAAACCATAGAAAAACAACTGTATCTAGTAAAACTCACATGTATTCAATATCACAGGCCTTTTTAGACATTTTGCAGGTTTGGATTAGGAATTATGTTTGAATACATTTTTATTGCTTTTTTCTTATTATCTCAGGATTCTAAGACTATTATAGTCATATTGAGTAAAAAACTACTTTTTGCATTTGCAAGATTTAAAAAAGCATATGTTTCGAGTAAAACTCCCAAAGATGCATTATTTCATGCATTATTAGCCATTTTTCATGTGTGGTGTAGGAGTTATGTTTAAATAACTGTCATATTGAGTGTTACAGTATACAGTCATATTGAGTAAAACCTCATTTTTGTATTTGCAAACCATAGAAAAACAACTGTATCTAGTAAAACTCACATGTATTCAATATCACAGGCCTTTTTAGACATTTTGCAGGTTTGGATTAGGAATTATGTTTGAATACATTTTTATTGCTTTTTTCGCATTATCTCAGGATTCTAAGACTATTATAGTCATATTGAGTAAAAAACTACTTTTTGCATTTGCAAGATTTAAAAAAGCATATGTTTCGAGTAAAACTCCCAAAGATGCATTATTTCAGGCATTATTAGCCATTTTTCATGTGTGGTGTAGGAGTTATGTTTAAATGACTGTCATATTGAGTGTTACAGTATACAGTCATATTGAGTAAAACCTCATTTTTGTATTTGCAAACCATAGAAAAACAACTGTATCTAGTAAAACTCACATGTATTCAATATCACAGGCCTTTTTAGACATTTTGCAGGTTTGGATTAGGAATTATGTTTGAATACATTTTTATTGCTTTTTTTGCATTATCTCAGGATTCTAAGTACATTACTGTCAAATTGAGTAACGAATCAAATTTTGTTTTTGCAAACCTTACCAAATGTTTTTTTTCTGGAAAACTCTCGAAGATGCATTTCTTCAGGCATTATTAGACATTTTGCATGTGTATTTTTGGAGTTATGTTTCAAAAACTGTCATTTTGAGTGTGACCAATATGAGGCCAGTAAAATCTAATACTTGTATTTGTGATTCTTTCCAAAATACCTGATTCTGCTAAAACTCACATAGATTCAATATTAAAGGCTTTTTAAGACAAATTTCATATTTGGTTTTGGAGTTATGATTATAAACCTTTCATATTTAGTATGACAGTTACACTGTTATATTGAATAAAAAAACTAACTTGTGTCTTTGCAAACCTTATAAAAGATCATTTTTCTAGTACAACTAACAAAAAACATATCTCTAGGCATTATTAGCCATTTTGCATGTGTTGTTTAGAAGTTATGTTTGAATACATTTTTATTGCTTTTTTCGCATTATCTCAGGATTCTAAGACTATTATAGTCATATTGAGTAAAAAACTACTTTTTGCATTTGCAAGATTTAAAAAAGCATATGTTTCGAGTAAAACTCCCAAATATGCATTATTTCAGGCATTATTAGCCATTTTTCATGTGTGGTGTAGGAGTTATGTTTAAATAACTGTCATATTGAGTGTTACAGTATACAGTCATATTGAGTAAAACCTAATTTTTGTATTTGCAAACCATAGAAAAACAACTGTATCTAGTAAAACTCACATGTATTCAATATCACAGGCATTTTTAGACATTTTGCAGGTTTGGATTAGGAATTATGTTTGAATACATTTTTATTGCTTTTTTCGCACTATCTCAGGATTCTAAGTACATTACTGTCAAATTGAGTAACGAATCAAATTTTGTTTTTGCAAACCTTACCAAATGTTTTTTTTCTGGAAAACTCTCTAAGATGCATTTCTTCAGGCATTATTAGACATTTTGCATGTGTATTTTTGGAGTTATGTTTCAAAAACTGTCATTTTGAGTGTGACCAATATGAGGCCAGTAAAATCTAATATTTGTATTTGTGATTCTTTCCAAAATACCTGATTCTGCTAAAACTCACATAGATTCAATATTAAAGGCTTTTTAAGACAAATTTCATATTTGGTTTTGGAGTTATGATTATAAACCTTTCATATTTAGTATGACAGTTACACTGTTATATTGAATAAAAAAAATAACTTGTGTCTTTGCAAACCTTATAAAAGATCATTTTTCTAGTACAACTAACAAAAAAACATATCTCTAGGCATTATTAGCCATTTTGCATGTGTTGTTTAGAAGTTATGTTTGAATACATTTTTATTGCTTTTTTCGCATTATCTCAGGATTCTAAGACTATTATAGTCATATTGAGTAAAAAACTACTTTTTGGATTTGCAAGATTTAAAAAAGCATATGTTTCGAGTAAAACTCCCAAAGATGCATTATTTCATGCATTATTAGCCATTTTTCATGTGTGGTGTAGGAGTTATGTTTAAATAACTGTCATATTGAGTGTTACAGTATACAGTCATATTGAGTAAAACCTCATTTTTGTATTTGCAAACCATAGAAAAACAACTGTATCTAGTAAAACTCACATGTATTCAATATCACAGGCCTTTTTAGACATTTTGCAGGTTTGGATTAGGAATTATGTTTGAATACATTTTTATTGCTTTTTTCTTATTATCTCAGGATTCTAAGACTATTATAGTCATATTGAGTAAAAAACTACTTTTTGCATTTGCAAGATTTAAAAAAGCATATGTTTCGAGTAAAACTCCCAAAGATGCATTATTTCATGCATTATTAGCCATTTTTCATGTGTGGTGTAGGAGTTATGTTTAAATAACTGTCATATTGAGTGTTACAGTATACAGTCATATTGAGTAAAACCTCATTTTTGTATTTGCAAACCATAGAAAAACAACTGTATCTAGTAAAACTCACATGTATTCAATATCACAGGCCTTTTTAGACATTTTGCAGGTTTGGATTAGGAATTATGTTTGAATACATTTTTATTGCTTTTTTCGCATTATCTCAGGATTCTAAGACTATTATAGTCATATTGAGTAAAAAACTACTTTTTGCATTTGCAAGATTTAAAAAAGCATATGTTTCGAGTAAAACTCCCAAAGATGCATTATTTCAGGCATTATTAGCCATTTTTCATGTGTGGTGTAGGAGTTATGTTTAAATGACTGTCATATTGAGTGTTACAGTATACAGTCATATTGAGTAAAACCTCATTTTTGTATTTGCAAACCATAGAAAAACAACTGTATCTAGTAAAACTCACATGTATTCAATATCACAGGCCTTTTTAGACATTTTGCAGGTTTGGATTAGGAATTATGTTTGAATACATTTTTATTGCTTTTTTTGCATTATCTCAGGATTCTAAGTACATTACTGTCAAATTGAGTAACGAATCAAATTTTGTTTTTGCAAACCTTACCAAATGTTTTTTTTCTGGAAAACTCTCGAAGATGCATTTCTTCAGGCATTATTAGACATTTTGCATGTGTATTTTTGGAGTTATGTTTCAAAAACTGTCATTTTGAGTGTGACCAATATGAGGCCAGTAAAATCTAATACTTGTATTTGTGATTCTTTCCAAAATACCTGATTCTGCTAAAACTCACATAGATTCAATATTAAAGGCTTTTTAAGACAAATTTCATATTTGGTTTTGGAGTTATGATTATAAACCTTTCATATTTAGTATGACAGTTACACTGTTATATTGAATAAAAAAACTAACTTGTGTCTTTGCAAACCTTATAAAAGATCATTTTTCTAGTACAACTAACAAAAAACATATCTCTAGGCATTATTAGCCATTTTGCATGTGTTGTTTAGAAGTTATGTTTGAATACATTTTTATTGCTTTTTTCGCATTATCTCAGGATTCTAAGACTATTATAGTCATATTGAGTAAAAAACTACTTTTTGCATTTGCAAGATTTAAAAAAGCATATGTTTCGAGTAAAACTCCCAAATATGCATTATTTCAGGCATTATTAGCCATTTTTCATGTGTGGTGTAGGAGTTATGTTTAAATAACTGTCATATTGAGTGTTACAGTATACAGTCATATTGAGTAAAACCTAATTTTTGTATTTGCAAACCATAGAAAAACAACTGTATCTAGTAAAACTCACATGTATTCAATATCACAGGCATTTTTAGACATTTTGCAGGTTTGGATTAGGAATTATGTTTGAATACATTTTTATTGCTTTTTTCGCACTATCTCAGGATTCTAAGTACATTACTGTCAAATTGAGTAACGAATCAAATTTTGTTTTTGCAAACCTTACCAAATGTTTTTTTTCTGGAAAACTCTCTAAGATGCATTTCTTCAGGCATTATTAGACATTTTGCATGTGTATTTTTGGAGTTATGTTTCAAAAACTGTCATTTTGAGTGTGACCAATATGAGGCCAGTAAAATCTAATATTTGTATTTGTGATTCTTTCCAAAATACCTGATTCTGCTAAAACTCACATAGATTCAATATTAAAGGCTTTTTAAGACAAATTTCATATTTGGTTTTGGAGTTATGATTATAAACCTTTCATATTTAGTATGACAGTTACACTGTTATATTGAATAAAAAAAATAACTTGTGTCTTTGCAAACCTTATAAAAGATCATTTTTCTAGTACAACTAACAAAAAAACATATCTCTAGGCATTATTAGCCATTTTGCATGTGTTGTTTAGAAGTTATGTTTGAATACATTTTTATTGCTTTTTTCGCATTATCTCAGGATTCTAAGACTATTATAGTCATATTGAGTAAAAAACTACTTTTTGGATTTGCAAGATTTAAAAAAGCATATGTTTCGAGTAAAACTCCCAAAGATGCATTATTTCATGCATTATTAGCCATTTTTCATGTGTGGTGTAGGAGTTATGTTTAAATAACTGTCATATTGAGTGTTACAGTATACAGTCATATTGAGTAAAACCTCATTTTTGTATTTGCAAACCATAGAAAAACAACTGTATCTAGTAAAACTCACATGTATTCAATATCACAGGCCTTTTTAGACATTTTGCAGGTTTGGATTAGGAATTATGTTTGAATACATTTTTATTGCTTTTTTCGCATTATCTCAGGATTCTAAGACTATTATAGTCATATTGAGTAAAAAACTACTTTTTGCATTTGCAAGATTTAAAAAAGCATATGTTTCGAGTAAAACTCCCAAAGATGCATTATTTCATGCATTATTAGCCATTTTTCATGTGTGGTGTAGGAGTTATGTTTAAATAACTGTCATATTGAGTGTTACAGTATACAGTCATATTGAGTAAAACCTCATTTTTGTATTTGCAAACCATAGAAAAACAACTGTATCTAGTAAAACTCACATGTATTCAATATCACAGGCCTTTTTAGACATTTTGCAGGTTTGGATTAGGAATTATGTTTGAATACATTTTTATTGCTTTTTTTGCATTATCTCAGGATTCTAAGTACATTACTGTCAAATTGAGTAACGAATCAAATTTTGTTTTTGCAAACCTTACCAAATGTTTTTTTTCTGGAAAACTCTCGAAGATGCATTTCTTCAGGCATTATTAGACATTTTGCATGTGTATTTTTGGAGTTATGTTTCAAAAACTGTCATTTTGAGTGTGACCAATATGAGGCCAGTAAAATCTAATACTTGTATTTGTGATTCTTTCCAAAATACCTGATTCTGCTAAAACTCACATAGATTCAATATTAAAGGCTTTTTAAGACAAATTTCATATTTGGTTTTGGAGTTATGATTATAAACCTTTCATATTTAGTATGACAGTTACACTGTTATATTGAATAAAAAAACTAACTTGTGTCTTTGCAAACCTTATAAAAGATCATTTTTCTAGTACAACTAACAAAAAACATATCTCTAGGCATTATTAGCCATTTTGCATGTGTTGTTTAGAAGTTATGTTTGAATACATTTTTATTGCTTTTTTCGCATTATCTCAGGATTCTAAGACTATTATAGTCATATTGAGTAAAAAACTACTTTTTGCATTTGCAAGATTTAAAAAAGCATATGTTTCGAGTAAAACTCCCAAATATGCATTATTTCAGGCATTATTAGCCATTTTTCATGTGTGGTGTAGGAGTTATGTTTAAATAACTGTCATATTGAGTGTTACAGTATACAGTCATATTGAGTAAAACCTAATTTTTGTATTTGCAAACCATAGAAAAACAACTGTATCTAGTAAAACTCACATGTATTCAATATCACAGGCATTTTTAGACATTTTGCAGGTTTGGATTAGGAATTATGTTTCAATACATTTTTATTGCTTTTTTCGCACTATCTCAGGATTCTAAGTACATTACTGTCAAATTGAGTAACGAATCAAATTTTGTTTTTGCAAACCTTACCAAATGTTTTTTTTCTGGAAAACTCTCTAAGATGCATTTCTTCAGGCATTATTAGACATTTTGCATGTGTATTTTTGGAGTTATGTTTCAAAAACTGTCATTTTGAGTGTGACCAATATGAGGCCAGTAAAATCTAATATTTGTATTTGTGATTCTTTCCAAAATACCTGATTCTGCTAAAACTCACATAGATTCAATATTAAAGGCTTTTTAAGACAAATTTCATATTTGGTTTTGGAGTTATGATTATAAACCTTTCATATTTAGTATGACAGTTACACTGTTATATTGAATAAAAAAAATAACTTGTGTCTTTGCAAACCTTATAAAAGATCATTTTTCTAGTACAACTAACAAAAAAACATATCTCTAGGCATTATTAGCCATTTTGCATGTGTTGTTTAGAAGTTATGTTTGAATACATTTTTATTGCTTTTTTCGCATTATCTCAGGATTCTAAGACTATTATAGTCATATTGAGTAAAAAACTACTTTTTGCATTTGCAAGATTTAAAAAAGCATATGTTTCGAGTAAAACTCCCAAAGATGCATTATTTCATGCATTATTAGCCATTTTTCATGTGTGGTGTAGGAGTTATGTTTAAATAACTGTCATATTGAGTGTTACAGTATACAGTCATATTGAGTAAAACCTCATTTTTGTATTTGCAAACCATAGAAAAACAACTGTATCTAGTAAAACTCACATGTATTCAATATCACAGGCCTTTTTAGACATTTTGCAGGTTTGGATTAGGAATTATGTTTGAATACATTTTTATTGCTTTTTTCGCATTATCTCAGGATTCTAAGACTATTATAGTCATATTGAGTAAAAAACTACTTTTTGCATTTGCAAGATTTAAAAAAGCATATGTTTCGAGTAAAACTCCCAAAGATGCATTATTTCATGCATTATTAGCCATTTTTCATGTGTGGTGTAGGAGTTATGTTTAAATAACTGTCATATTGAGTGTTACAGTATACAGTCATATTGAGTAAAACCTCATTTTTGTATTTGCAAACCATAGAAAAACAACTGTATCTAGTAAAACTCACATGTATTCAATATCACAGGCCTTTTTAGACATTTTGCAGGTTTGGATTAGGAATTATGTTTGAATACATTTTTATTGCTTTTTTTGCATTATCTCAGGATTCTAAGTACATTACTGTCAAATTGAGTAACGAATCAAATTTTGTTTTTGCAAACCTTACCAAATGTTTTTTTTCTGGAAAACTCTCGAAGATGCATTTCTTCAGGCATTATTAGACATTTTGCATGTGTATTTTTGGAGTTATGTTTCAAAAACTGTCATTTTGAGTGTGACCAATATGAGGCCAGTAAAATCTAATACTTGTATTTGTGATTCTTTCCAAAATACCTGATTCTGCTAAAACTCACATAGATTCAATATTAAAGGCGTTTTAAGACAAATTTCATATTTGGTTTTGGAGTTATGATTATAAACCTTTCATATTTAGTATGACAGTTACACTGTTATATTGAATAAAAAAACTAACTTGTGTCTTTGCAAACCTTATAAAAGATCATTTTTCTAGTACAACTAACAAAAAACATATCTCTAGGCATTATTAGCCATTTTGCATGTGTTGTTTAGAAGTTATGTTTGAATACATTTTTATTGCTTTTTTCGCATTATCTCAGGATTCTAAGACTATTATAGTCATATTGAGTAAAAAACTACTTTTTGCATTTGCAAGATTTAAAAAAGCATATGTTTCGAGTAAAACTCCCAAAGATGCATTATTTCAGGCATTATTAGCCATTTTTCATGTGTGGTGTAGGAGTTATGTTTAAATAACTGTCATATTGAGTGTTACAGTATACAGTCATATTGAGTAAAACCTAATTTTTGTATTTGCAAACCATAGAAAAACAACTGTATCTAGTAAAACTCACATGTATTCAATATCACAGGCATTTTTAGACATTTTGCAGGTTTGGATTAGGAATTATGTTTGAATACATTTTTATTGCTTTTTTCGCATTATCTCAGGATTCTAAGTACATTACTGTCAAATTGAGTAACGAATCAAATTTTGTTTTTGCAAACCTTACCAAATGTTTTTTTTCTGGAAAACTCTCGAAGATGCATTTCTTCAGGCATTATTAGACATTTTGCATGTGTATTTTTGGAGTTATGTTTCAAAAACTGTCATTTTGAGTGTGACCAATATGAGGCCAGTAAAATCTAATATTTGTATTTGTGATTCTTTCCAAAATACCTGATTCTGCTAAAACTCACATAGATTCAATATTAAAGGCTTTTCAAGACAAATTTCATATTTAGTTTTGGAGTTATGATTATAAACCTTTCATATTTAGTATGACAGTTACACTGTTATATTGAATAAAAAAACTAACTTGTGTCTTTGCAAACCTTATAAAAGATCATTTTTCTAGTACAACTAACAAAAAACATATCTCTAGGCATTATTAGCCATTTTGCATGTGTTGTTTAGAAGTTATGTTTGAATACATTTTTATTGCTTTTTTCGCATTATCTCAGGATTCTAAGACTATTATAGTCATATTGAGTAAAAAACTACTTTTTGCATTTGCAAGATTTAAAAAAGCATATGTTTCGAGTAAAACTCCCAAAGATGCATTATTTCATGCATTATTAGCCATTTTTCATGTGTGGTGTAGGAGTTATGTTTAAATAACTGTCATATTGAGTGTTACAGTATACAGTCATATTGAGTAAAACCTCATTTTTGTATTTGCAAACCATAGAAAAACAACTGTATCTAGTAAAACTCACATGTATTCAATATCACAGGCATTTTTAGACATTTTGCAGGTTTGGATTAAGAATTATGTTTGAATACATTTTTATTGCTTTTTTCGCATTATCTCAGGATTCTAAGTACATTACTGTCAAATTGAGTAACAAATCAAATTTTGTTTTTGCAAACCTTACCAAATGTTTTTTTTCTGGAAAACTCTCGAAGATGCATTTCTTCAGGCATTATTAGACATTTTGCATGTGTATTTTTGGAGTTATGTTTCAAAAACTGTCATTTTGAGTGTGACCAATATGAGGCCAGTAAAATCTAATATTTGTATTTGTGATTCTTTCCAAAATACCTGATTGTGCTAAAACTTACATAAATTCAATATTAAAGGCTTTTTAAGACAAATGTCATATTTGGTTTTGGAGTTATCATTATAAACCTTTCATATTTAGTATGACAGTTACACTGTTATGTTGAATAAAAAAAATACCTTGTGTCTTTGCAAACCTTACAAAAGATCATTTTTCTAGTACAACTAATAAAAAACATATCTCTAGGCATTATTAGCCATTTTGCATGTGTTGTTTAGAAGTTATGTGTGAATACATTTTTATTGCTTTTTTCGCATTATCTCAGGATTCTAAGACTATTATAGTCATATTGAGTAAAAAACTACTTTTTGCATTTGCAAGATTTAAAAAAGCATACGTTTCGAGTAAAACTCCCAAAGATGCATTATTTCAGGCATTATTAGCCATTTTTCATGTGTGGTGTAGGAGTTATGTTTAAATAACTGTCATATTGAGTGTTACAGTATACAGTCATATTGAGTAAAACCTCATTTTTGTATTTGCAAACCATAGAAAAACAACTGTATCTAGTAAAACTCACATGTATTCAATATCACAGGCCTTTTTAGACATTTTGCAGGTTTGGATTAGGAATTATGTTTGAATACATTTTTATTGCTTTTTTTGCATTATCTCAGGATTCTAAGTACATTACTGTCAAATTGAGTAACGAATCAAATTTTGTTTTTGCAAACCTTACCAAATGTTTTTTTTCTGGAAAACTCTCGAAGATGCATTTCTTCAGGCATTATTAGACATTTTGCATGTGTATTTTTGGAGTTATGTTTCAAAAACTGTCATTTTGAGTGTGACCAATATGAGGCCAGTAAAATCTAATACTTGTATTTGTGATTCTTTCCAAAATACCTGATTCTGCTAAAACTCACATAGATTCAATATTAAAGGCGTTTTAAGACAAATTTCATATTTGGTTTTGGAGTTATGATTATAAACCTTTCATATTTAGTATGACAGTTACACTGTTATATTGAATAAAAAAACTAACTTGTGTCTTTGCAAACCTTATAAAAGATCATTTTTCTAGTACAACTAACAAAAAACATATCTCTAGGCATTATTAGCCATTTTGCATGTGTTGTTTAGAAGTTATGTTTGAATACATTTTTATTGCTTTTTTCGCATTATCTTAGGATTCTAAGACTATTATAGTCATATTGAGTAAAAAACTACTTTTTGCATTTGCAAGATTTAAAAAAGCATATGTTTCGAGTAAAACTCCCAAAGATGCATTATTTCAGGCATTATTAGCCATTTTTCATGTGTGGTGTAGGAGTTATGTTTAAATAACTGTCATATTGAGTGTTACAGTATACAGTCATATTGAGTAAAACCTAATTTTTGTATTTGCAAACCATAGAAAAACAACTGTATCTAGTAAAACTCACATGTATTCAATATCACAGGCATTTTTAGACATTTTGCAGGTTTGGATTAGGAATTATGTTTGAATACATTTTTATTGCTTTTTTCGCATTATCTCAGGATTCTAAGTACATTACTGTCAAATTGAGTAACGAATCAAATTTTGTTTTTGCAAACCTTACCAAATGTTTTTTTTCTGGAAAACTCTCGAAGATGCATTTCTTCAGGCATTATTAGACATTTTGCATGTGTATTTTTGGAGTTATGTTTCAAAAACTGTCATTTTGAGTGTGACCAATATGAGGCCAGTAAAATCTAATATTTGTATTTGTGATTCTTTCCAAAATACCTGATTCTGCTAAAACTCACATAGATTCAATATTAAAGGCTTTTCAAGACAAATTTCATATTTAGTTTTGGAGTTATGATTATAAACCTTTCATATTTAGTATGACAGTTACACTGTTATATTGAATAAAAAAACTAACTTGTGTCTTTGCAAACCTTATAAAAGATCATTTTTCTAGTACAACTAACAAAAAACATATCTCTAGGCATTATTAGCCATTTTGCATGTGTTGTTTAGAAGTTATGTTTGAATACATTTTTATTGCTTTTTTCGCATTATCTCAGGATTCTAAGACTATTATAGTCATATTGAGTAAAAAACTACTTTTTGCATTTGCAAGATTTAAAAAAGCATATGTTTCGAGTAAAACTCCCAAAGATGCATTATTTCATGCATTATTAGCCATTTTTCATGTGTGGTGTAGGAGTTATGTTTAAATAACTGTCATATTGAGTGTTACAGTATACAGTCATATTGAGTAAAACCTCATTTTTGTATTTGCAAACCATAGAAAAACAACTGTATCTAGTAAAACTCACATGTATTCAATATCACAGGCATTTTTAGACATTTTGCAGGTTTGGATTAAGAATTATGTTTGAATACATTTTTATTGCTTTTTTCGCATTATCTCAGGATTCTAAGTACATTACTGTCAAATTGAGTAACAAATCAAATTTTGTTTTTGCAAACCTTACCAAATGTTTTTTTTCTGGAAAACTCTCGAAGATGCATTTCTTCAGGCATTATTAGACATTTTGCATGTGTATTTTTGGAGTTATGTTTCAAAAACTGTCATTTTGAGTGTGACCAATATGAGGCCAGTAAAATCTAATATTTGTATTTGTGATTCTTTCCAAAATACCTGATTGTGCTAAAACTTACATAAATTCAATATTAAAGGCTTTTTAAGACAAATGTCATATTTGGTTTTGGAGTTATCATTATAAACCTTTCATATTTAGTATGACAGTTACACTGTTATGTTGAATAAAAAAAATAACTTGTGTCTTTGCAAACCTTACAAAAGATCATTTTTCTAGTACAACTAATAAAAAACATATCTCTAGGCATTATTAGCCATTTTGCATGTGTTGTTTAGAAGTTATGTGTGAATACATTTTTATTGCTTTTTTCGCATTATCTCAGGATTCTAAGACTATTATAGTCATATTGAGTAAAAAACTACTTTTTGCATTTGCAAGATTTAAAAAAGCATACGTTTCGAGTAAAACTCCCAAAGATGCATTATTTCAGGCATTATTAGCCATTTTTCATGTGTGGTGTAGGAGTTATGTTTAAATAACTGTCATATTGAGTGTTACAGTATACAGTCATATTGAGTAAAACCTCATTTTTGTATTTGCAAACCATTGAAAAACAACTGTATCTAGTAAAACTCACATTTATTCAATATCACAGGCATTTTTAGACATTTTGCAGGTTTGGATTAGGAATTATGTTTGAATACATTTTTATTGCTTTTTTGCATTATCTCAGGATTCTAAGTACATTACTGTCAAATTGAGTAACAAATCAAATTTTGTTTTTGCAAACCTTACCAAATGTTTTTTTCTGGAAAACTCTCGAAGATGCATTTCTTCAGGCATTATTAGACATTTTGCATGTGTATTTTTGGAGTTATGTTTCAAAAACTGTCATTTTGAGTGTGACCAATATGAGGCCAGTAAAATCTAATATTTGTATTTGTGATTCTTTCCAAAATACCTGATTCTGCTAAAACTCACATAGATTCAATATTAAAGGCTTTTTAAGACAACTTTCATATTTGGTTTTGGAGTTATGATTATAAACCTTTCATATTTAGTATGACAGTTACACTGTTATATTGAATAAAAAAAATAACTTGTGTCTTTGCAAACCTTATAAAAGATCATTTTTCTAGTACAACTAACAAAAAAACATATCTCTAGGCATTATTAGCCATTTTGCATGTGTTGTTTAGAAGTTATGTTTGAATACATTTTTATTGCTTTTTTCGCATTATCTCAGGATTCTAAGACTATTATAGTCATATTGAGTAAAAAACTACTTTTTGCATTTGCAAGATTTAAAAAAGCATATGTTTCGAGTAAAACTCCCAAAGATGCATTATTTCATGCATTATTAGCCATTTTTCATGTGTGGTGTAGGAGTTATGTTTAAATAACTGTCATATTGAGTGTTACAGTATACAGTCATATTGAGTAAAACCTAATTTTTGTATTTGCAAACCATAGAAAAACAACTGTATCTAGTAAAACTCACATGTATTCAATATCCCAGGCATTTTTAGACATTTTGCAGGTTTGGATTAGGAAATATGTTTGAATACATTTTTATTGCTTTTTTCGCATTATCTCAGGATTCTAAGTACATTACTGTCAAATTGAGTAACAAATCAAATTTTGTTTTTGCAAACCTTACCAAATGTCTTTTTTTTCAGGAAAACTCTTGAAGATGCATTTCTTCAGGCATTATTAGACATTTTGCATGTGTATTTTTGGAGTTATGTTTCAAAAACTGTCATTTTGAGTGTGATCAATATGAGGCCAGTAAAATCTAATATTTGTATTTGTGATTCTTTCCAAAATACCTGATTCTGCTAAAACTTACATAAATTCAATATTAAAGGCTTTTTAAGACAAATGTCATATTTGGTTTTGGAGTTATCATTATAAACCTTTCATATTTAGTATGACAGTTACACTGTTATATTGAATAAAAAAACTAACTTGTGTCTTTGCAAACCTTATAAAAGATCATTTTTCTAGTACAACTAACAAAAAACATATCTCTAGGCATTATTAGCCATTTTGCATGTGTTGTTTAGAAGTTATGTTTGAATACATTTGTATTGCTTTTTTCGAATTATCTCAGGATTCTAAGACTATTATAGTCATATTGAGTAAAAAACTACTTTTTGCATTTGCAAGATTTAAAAAAGCATATGTTTCGAGTAAAACTCCCAAAGATGCATTATTTCATGCATTATTAGCCATTTTTCATGTGTGGTGTAGGAGTTATGTTTAAATAACTGTCATATTGAGTGTTACAGTATACAGTCATATTGAGTAAAACCTCATTTTTGTATTTGCAAACCATAGAAAAACAACTGTATCTAGTAAAACTCACATGTATTCAATATCACAGGCATTTTTAGACATTTTGCAGGTTGGGATTAAGAATTATGTTTGAATACATTTTTATTGCTTTTTTCGCATTATCTCAGGATTCTAAGTACATTACTGTCAAATTGAGTAACAAATCAAATTTTGTTTTTGCAAACCTTACCAAATGTCTTTTTTTTCAGGAAAACTCTCGAAGATGCATTTCTTCAGGCATTATTAGACATTTTGCATGTGTATTTTTGGAGTTATGTTTCAAAAACTGTCATTTTGAGTGTGACCAATATGAGGCCAGTAAAATCTAATATTTGTATTTGTGATTCTTTCCAAAATACCTGATTGTGCTAAAACTTACATAAATTAAATATTAAAGGCTTTTTAAGACAAATGTCATATTCGGTTTTGGAGTTATCATTATAAACCTTTCATATTTAGTATGACAGTTACACTGTTATATTGAATAAAAAAATTAACTTGTGTCTTTGCAAACCTTACAAAAGATCATTTTTCTAGTACAACTAACAAAAAAACATATCTCTAGGCATTATTAGCCATTTTGCATGTGTTGTTTAGAAGTTATGTGTGAATACACTTTTATTGCTTTTTTCGCATTATCTCAGGATTCTAAGACTATTATAGTCATATTGAGTAAAAAACTACTTTTTGCATTTGCAAGATTTAAAAAAGCATATGTTTCGAGTAAAACTCCCAAAGATGCATTATTTCAGGCATTATTAGCCATTTTTCATGTGTGGTGTAGGAGTTATGTTTAAATAACTGTCATATTGAGTGTTACAGTATACAGTCATATTGAGTAAAACCTCATTTTTGTATTTGCAAACCATTGAAAAACAACTGTATCTAGTAAAACTCACATGTATTCAATATCACAGGCCTTTTTAGACATTTTGCACGTTTGGATTAGGAATTATGTTTGAATACATTTTTATTGCTTTTTTCGCATTATCTCAGGATTCTAAGACTATTATAGTCATATTGAGTAAAAAACTACTTTTGCATTTGCAAGATTTAAAAAAGCATATGTTTCGAGTAAAACTCCCAAAGATGCATTATTTTAGGCATTATTAGCCATTCTTCATGTGTGGTGTAGGAGTTATGTTTAAATAACTGTCATATTGAGTGTTAAAGTATACAGTCATATTGAGTAAAACCTCATTTTTGTATTTGCAAACCATAGAAAAACAACTGTATCTAGTAAAACTCACATGTATTCAATATCACAGGCATTTTTAGACATGTTGCACGTTTGGATTAGGAATTATATTGGAATACATTTTTATTGCTTTTTTCGCATTATCTCAGGATTCTAAGTACATTACTGTCAAATTGAGTAACGAATCAAATTTTGTTTTTGCAAACCTTACCAAATGTTTTTTTTCTGGAAAACTCTCGAAGATGCATTTCTTCAGGAATTATTAGACATTTTGCATGTGTATTTTTGGAGTTATGTTTCAAAAACTGTCATTTTGAGTGTGACCAATATGAGGCCAGTAAAATCTAATATTTGTATTTGTGATTCTTTCCAAAATACCTGATTCTGCTAAAACTCACTTAGATTCAATATTAAAGGCTTTTTAAGACAAATTTCATATTTGGTTTTGGAGTTATGATTATAAACCTTTCATATTTAGTATGACAGTTACACTGTTATATTGAATAAAAAAACTAACTTGTGTCTTTGCAAACCTTATAAAAGATCATTTTTCTAGTACAACTAACAAAAAAACATATCTCTAGGCATTATTAGCCATTTTGCATGTGTTGTTTAGAAGTTATGTTTGAATACATTTTTATTGCTTTTTTCGCATTATCTCAGGATTCTAAGACTATTATAGTCATATTGAGTAAAAAACTACTTTTTGCATTTGCAAGATTTAAAAAAGCATATGTTTCGAGTAAAACTCCCAAAGATGCATTATTTCAGGCATTATTAGACATTTTTCATGTGTGGTGTAGGAGTTATGTTTAAATAACTGTCATATTGAGTGTTACAGTATACAGTCATATTGAGTAAAACCTCATTTTTGTATTTGCAAACCATAGAAAAACAACTGTATCTAGTAAAACTCACATGTATTCAATATCACAGGCATTTTTAGACATTTTGCAGGTTTGGATTAAGAATTATGTTTGAATAAATTTTTATTGCTTTTTTCTCATTATCTCAGGATTCAAAGTACATTACTGTCAAATTGAGTAACAAATCAAATTTTGTTTTTGCAAACCTTACCAAATGTCTTTTTTTTCAGGAAAACTCTCGAAGATGCATTTCTTCAGGCATTATTAGACATTTTGCATGTGTATTTTTTGAGTTATGTTTCAAAAACTGTCATTTTGAGTGTGACCAATATGAGGCCAGTAAAATCTAATATTTGTATTTGTGATTCTTTCCAAAATACCTGATTGTGCTAAAACTTACATAAATTAAATATTAAAGGCTTTTTAAGACAAATGTCATATTTGGTTTTGGAGTTATCATTATAAACCTTTCATATTTAGTATGACAGTTACACTGTTATATTGAATAAAAAAATTAACTTGTGTCTTTGCAAACCTTACAAAAGATCATTTTTCTAGTACAACTAACAAAAAAACATATCTCTAGGCATTATTAGCCATTTTGCATGTGTTGTTTAGAAGTTATGTGTGAATACACTTTTATTGCTTTTTTCGCATTATCTCAGGATTCTAAGACTATTATAGTCATATTGAGTAAAAAACTACTTTTTGCATTTGCAAGATTTAAAAAAGCATATGTTTCGAGTAAAACTCCCAAAGATGCATTATTTCAGGCATTATTAGCCATTTTTCATGTGTGGTGTAGGAGTTATGTTTAAATAACTGTCATATTGAGTGTTACAGTATACAGTCATATTGAGTAAAACCTCATTTTTGTATTTGCAAACCATTGAAAAACAACTGTATCTAGTAAAACTCACATGTATTCAATATAACAGGCCTTTTTAGACATTTTGCACGTTTGGATTAGGAATTATGTTTGAATACATTTTTATTGCTTTTTTCGCATTATCTCAGGATTCTAAGACTATTATAGTCATATTGAGTAAAAAACTACTTTTGCATTTGCAAGATTTAAAAAAGCATATGTTTCGAGTAAAACTCCCAAAGATGCATTATTTTAGGCATTATTAGCCATTCTTCATGTGTGGTGTAGGAGTTATGTTTAAATAACTGTCATATTGAGTGTTAAAGTATACAGTCATATTGAGTAAAACCTCATTTTTGTATTTGCAAACCATAGAAAAACAACTGTATCTAGTAAAACTCACATGTATTCAATATCACAGGCATTTTTAGACATTTTGCACGTTTGGATTAGGAATTATATTGGAATACATTTTTATTGCTTTTTTCGCATTATCTCAGGATTCTAAGTACATTACTGTCAAATTGAGTAACAAATCAAATTTTGTTTTTGCAAACCTTACCAAATGTTTTTTTTCTGGAAAACTCTCGAAGATGCATTTCTTCAGGAATTATTAGACATTTTGCATGTGTATTTTTGGAGTTATGTTTCAAAAACTGTCATTTTGAGTGTGACCAATATGAGGCCAGTAAAATCTAATATTTGTATTTGTGATTCTTTCCAAAATACCTGATTCTGCTAAAACTCACATAGATTCAATATTAAAGGCTTTTTAAGACAAATTTCATATTTGGTTTTGGAGTTATGATTATAAACCTTTCATATTTAGTATGACAGTTACACTGTTATATTGAATAAAAAAACTAACTTGTGTCTTTGCAAACCTTATAAAAGATCATTTTTCTAGTACAACTAACAAAAAAACATATCTCTAGGCATTATTAGCCATTTTGCATGTGTTGTTTAGAAGTTATGTTTGAATACATTTTTATTGCTTTTTTCGCATTATCTCAGGATTCTAAGACTATTATAGTCATATTGAGTAAAAAACTACTTTTTGCATTTGCAAGATTTAAAAAAGCATATGTTTCGAGTAAAACTCCCAAAGATGCATTATTTCATGCATTATTAGCCATTTTTCATGTGTGGTGTAGGAGTTATGTTTAAATAACTGTCATATTGAGTGTTACAGTATACAGTCATATTGAGTAAAACCTCATTTTTGTATTTGCAAACCATAGAAAAACAACTGTATCTAGTAAAACTCACATGTATTCAATATCACAGGCATTTTTAGACATTTTGCAGGTTTGGATTAAGAATTATGTTTGAATACATTTTTATTGCTTTTTTCGCATTATCTCAGGATTCTAAGTACATTACTGTCAAATTGAGTAACAAATCAAATTTTGTTTTTGCAAACCTTACCAAATGTCTTTTTTTTCAGGAAAACTCTCGAAGATGCATTTCTTCAGGCATTATTAGACATTTTGCATGTGTATTTTTGGAGTTATGTTTCAAAAACTGTCATTTTGAGTGTGACCAATATGAGGCCAGTAAAATCTAATATTTGTATTTGTGATTCTTTCCAAAATACCTGATTGTGCTAAAACTTACATAAATTCAATATTAAAGGCTTTTTAAGACAAATGTCATATTTGGTTTTGGAGTTATCATTATAAACCTTTCATATTTAGTATGACAGTTGCCAAATAAAATGTTGTTTTTAAAAACCTCACCAAATGTTTTTTTTTTTTTCAGGAAAACTCTCAAAGATGCATTTCTTCAGGCATTATTAGACATTTTGCATGTGTATTTTAGGAGTTATGTTTCAAAAACTGTCATTTTGAGTTTGACCAATATGAGGCCAGTAAAACCAAATTTTTGTATTTGTGAACTTTTCCAAAATACCCGATTCTGCTAAAACTCAGATAAATTCAATATTACAGGCTTTTTTAGACAAATTGCACGTTTGGATTAGGAATTATGTTTGAATACATTTTTATTGCTCTTTTTGCATTATCTCAGGATTTTAAGTACATTACTGTCATATTGGGTAAAACATTCCTTTTTGTTTTTGCAAACCTTACAAAAGGTTTTTTTCCCAGTAAAACTCACAAATATACATTTCTTCAGGCATTTTTTTGTAATTTTGCATGTGTATTTTTGGAGTTTGAGCATAAACCTTTTATAAGAGGCTACATATATTTTTTGCCTTGAATGTGAAAATACACATAAATATTAAAAAAAATTAATTTACCTTAAAACTACATTAACATTACAAAACATTTCTTTTTGTTTTTGCAAACCTTACACATTTTTTATTTTTCAGTAAAACTCACAAAGATACATTTCTTCAGGCATTTTTTTGTAATTTTGCATGTGTATTTTTGGAGATATGGTTCAAAAACTGTCTTATTGAGTGTGACCAATGTGAGGCCAGTAAAACAAAATTTTTGTATTTGTGAACCTTTCCAAAATACCTAATTCAGGTAAAACTCACATAAAGTCAATATTACAGGCTTTTTTAGACAGATTTCATGTTTGGTTTTGGAGTTATGTTTATGAACCTTTCATATTTAGTATGACAGTAATACTGTTATATCGAATAAAAAAAACAAACTTGTATCTTTGAAAACACTGTAAAAATATATTCTGTAAAAAAACGGTCATTTACTGGCAGCTACGGCTGCCAAACAAAAATCATAAAATTAAAGTAAAACATTGTAAACCAAATAATGATCAAAAACATTATATTTACAGAAATTTTCATGAAATGTTTTGGGGAGAAATATCGTAATTTTACAGATTTTTACAAAATTATTACGATCAACCACCTTTGATAAAGTGACGATGCAAACAGTTCTGCAGAAAAATACCTTTATTCTAAAGAGTTTTTCCAAAGTATTACGATCAATCACCTTTAGTGAAGTGACAATGCTGGCGGTTCCACAGAAAAATACCGTTGTTTAACAGATTTTTTCTGAATTGTTAGGATTAGGGGTGTCTCATTCACTTTACCGGTGGGCCATTGGATGCAGGAAATTGATACAAAGTGGGTTAACCTTGCATGAATCGCTATCCCAACCATGCAACGTACTTACCAATCCCACCATTTCACCCCGAGAATTTCACTACCCTCATATTGGATTGACTCAAAGCTTGGCCGGGCGAATATGACAAGTAGTACCGCGGTGGGCGTTTTTGTACGCTCATTCATCAAATCATAAGCGTGCCAATTGAGGCATGTGATGTGCACGGTATTGTTGTGCATATGATGGTGACTGCAAGATATACTTGGTCAACAGCCACACAGGTCACACTGACGGTGGCTGCACAAACAACTTTAACACTGTTACAAATATGCACCACACTTTGAACTCACATTGAACAAGAATGATAAACACATTTCAGGAAAACATCCCCACTGTAATAAAACATAAACACAACATAACAAATACCCACAAAACCATGCAGCGCTATCTTTTCCGGGCTACATCCCCGCTACCACCCAACCCCGCGCCCCAAAACATCACCGCCCTCCTCCGTTCGTTGGTTGAGGTGGGCGGGTTTAGGTGGTGGGGGTGTGTATTGTAACACATGGAATTCTGGGTATTGTTTCTGTTGCGTTAATGTTGTGTTACGGTGAAGATGTTCTCCTGAAATGTGTTTGTCAGTCTTGTTTGATGTGGCTCCACAATGTGGCGCATATTTGTAACATTGTTAAAGTCGTTTGTACGGCCACCGTCAGTGTGATCTGTAAGGCTGTTGACTGATGATTAAGTATGTCTTGCAGTCATTCATGTATGTCATATTACAGGGAAACACATGTAATTGTTAGTTTGATCATAAACCTTTTATAAGAGGCTACATATATTTTTCGCCTTGAATGTGAAAATTCACATAAATATTAAAAAAAATTGATTTACCTTAAAATTACATATAAAATTTTTAGATTGTCAGTATGGACAAATACTTTTATATAACAAGCTACATATTTATATAAAGTTAATTACTGTAATTTTATATGAAATTGAAAGTAATTTGAGAAAACAGAAAATAATATGTATAATTAATTTGGTATTTTCCTGTAAAAAAATAGGAATATACATAGTTCGTCATTACTGGTATATTATTCAAAATAACAGGCGGTTTGTTTATTTACAGATAATGTCTTCAATTCTACAGTTTTATAACCTATCTAAAAAAATTGAAAAATTACAGTAGAAATTTAGAGTAAACTAACCATAAAAATTTGATTTTTTTTTTTTTTACAGTGAACCCTACAAAAGATAATTTTTCTACTACAACTAACAAAGATACACATCTCTAGGCATTATTAGCCATTTTGCATGTGTTGTTTAAAAGTTGTGTTTGAAAACATTTTATTGTTTTTTTTGCATTATCTCAGGATTCCAAGAACATTATTGTCATATTGAGTAAAACAACAATTTTTTGCATTGCAATGATTTAAAAAAGCAATCGTTTCGAGTAAAACTCCCAAAGATGCATTATTTCAGGCATTATTAGCCATGTGTGGTGTAGGAGTTATGTTTGAATAACTGTCATATTGAGTGTTACAGTATACAGTCATATTGAGTAAAACCTAATTTTTGGATTTGCAAACCATAGAAAATCAACTGTATCTAGTAAAACTCACATGTATTAAATATCACAGGCATTTTTAGACATTTTGCACGTTTGGATTAGGAATTATGTTGGAATACATTTTTATTGCTCTTTTTGCATTATCTCAGGATTTTAAGTACATTACTGTCAAATTGGGTAAAACATTTCTTTTTGTTTTTGCAACCCTTACAAAATGTTGTTTTTTATCCAGTAAAACTCACAAAGATACATTTCTTCAGGCATTTTTTTGTAATTTTGCATGTGTATTTTTGGAGATAGGGTTAAAAAACTGTCTTATTGAGTGTGACCAATGTGAGGCCAGTAAAACCACATTTTTGTATTTGTGAACCTTTCCAAAATACCTAATTCAGGTAAAACTCACATAAAGTCAATATTACTGGCTTTTTTAGACAGATTTCATGTTTGGTTTTGGAGTTATGTTTATTAACCTTTCATATTTAGTATGACAGTTTTACTGTTATATTGAATAAAAAAAACTAACTTTTATCTTTGCAAACACTGTAAAAATAAATTTTGTAAAAAAACGGTCATTTACTGGCAGCTACGGCTGCCAAACAAAAACCATAAAACTAAAGTAAAACATTGTAAACCAAATAATGATCAAAAATATTGTATTTACAGAAATTTTCATGAAACGTTTTGGGGTGAAATATCATAATTTTACAGATTTTTACTAAATTATTAAGATCAACCACCTTTAATAAAGTGACGATGCAAACAGTTCTGCAGAAAAATACCTTTATTCTAAAGAGTTTTTCCAAATTATTACGATCAACCACTTTTAGTGAAGTGACAATGCTGGCGGTTCCACAGAAAAATGCCACTGTTTTACAAATTTTTTCTGAATTGTTAGGATCAGGGGTGTCTCATTGACTTTAGTGGGGGGCCACTGGATGCAAGAGCTTGATGCAAAGTGGATTCACCTTGCATGAATGGCTACCCCACCCTAGCAACATACTTACCGACCCTACCATTTCACTGTGAGAATTTTACTGACCCTCATGACCAAAGTCTGGCCGGGTGACTTTTTACAAGCTCATTCACCAAATCATCAGCATGCCTACTGATGAGTGTGATGTGCATGATATTGTCATGCATGTGATAGAGACTGCAAGACATACTTGGTCAACAGCCACACAGGTCACACTGACGGTGGCTGTACAAACAACTTTAACACTGTTACAAATATGCACCACACTGTGAACCCACATCTAACAAGAATGATAAACACATTTCAGGAAAACATCCTCACTGTAATAAAACATAAACACAACATAACAAATACCCAGAAGCCCAAGCAGCGCTGACTCTTCCGGGCTACAATCCCGCTACCACCCAACCCCGTGCCAAAAAACATCACCGCCCCCCTCCGTGCGTTGGTTGAGCTGGGCGGGGTTAGGTGGTGGGGGTGTATATTGTAACACATGGAATTCTTGGAATTGTTTCTGTTGTGTTAATGTTGTGTTACGGTGAAGATGTTCTCCTGAAATGTGTTTGTCATTCTTGTTTGATGTGGCTCCACAATGTGGCGCATATTTGTAACATTGTTAAAGTTGTTTGTACGGCCACCGTCAGTGTGATCTGTAAGGCTGTTGACTGTTGCTTAAGTATGTCTTGCAGTCACTCATGTATGTCATATTACAGGGAAAAAAATGTAAATGTTAGTTTGAGCATAAACCTTTTATAAGAGGCTACATATATTTTTTGCCTTGAATGTGAAAATACACATAAATATTAAAAAAATTTAATTTACCTTAAAACTACATTAACATTACAAAACATTTCTTTTTGTTTTTGCAAACCTTACACATTTTTTATTTTTCAGTAAAACTCACAAAGATACATTTCTTCAGGCATTTTTTTGTAATTTTGCATGTGTATTTTTGGAGATATGGTTCAAAAACTGTCTTATTCAGTGTGACCAATGTGTGGCCAGTAAAACCAAATTTTTGTATTTGTGAACCTTTCCAAAATACCTAATTCAGGTAAAATTCACATAAAGTCAATATTACAGGCTTTTTTAGACAGATTTCATGTTTGGTTTTGGAGTTATGTTTATGAACCTTTCACATTTAGTATGACAGTTATACTGTTATATTAAATTAAAAAAAAATTGTATCTTTGCAAACACTGTAAAAATAAATTCTGTTAAAAAAACGGCCATTTACTGGCAGCTACGGCTGCCAAACAAAAACCATAAAATTAAAGTAAAACATTGTAAACCAAATAATGATCAAAAACATTATATTTACAGAAATTTTCATGAAACGTTTAAGGGAGAAATATCGTAATTTTACAGATTTTTACCAAATTATTAAGATCAACCACCTTTAATAAAGTGACGATGCAAACAGTTCCGCAGAAAAAAAAACCTTTATTCTTCAGAGTTTTTCCAAATTATTACGACCAACCACCTTTAGTGAAGTGACAATGCTGGCGGTTCCACCGAAAAATACCATTGTTTAACAGATTTTTTCAGAATTGTTAGGAACAGGGTTGTCTCATTGACTTTAGCGGGGGGCCACTGGATGCAGGAAATTGATACAAAGTGGGTTAACCTTGCATTAATGGCTATCCCACCCTAGCGACATACTTACCATTCCTATCACTTCAACACGAGAATTTCACTGACCCTCATGTAGGGTTGACTCATGGAATTCTGGGTAATACCGTGGTGGGTTTTATTGAACGCTTTGGTCACACTCAAAATGACAGTTTTTGAAACAAAACTCCAAAAATACACATGCAAGATGTCTAATAATTCCTGAAGAAATGCATCTTCGAGAGTTTTCCTGAAAAAAAAAAAACATTTGGTAAGGTTTGCAAAAACAAAATTTGATTTGTTACTCAATTTGACAGTAATCCTGAGATAATGCGAAAAAAGCAATAAAAATGTATTCCAACATAATTCCTAATCCAAACGTGCAAAATGTCTAAAAATGCCTGTGATCTTGAATACATGTGAGTTTTACTAGATACTGATGTTTTTCTATGGTTTGCAAATACAAAAATGAGGTTTTACTCAATATGATTGTATACTGTAACACTCAATATGATAGTTATTTAAACATAACTCCTACACCACACATGAAAAATGGCTAATAATGCCTGAAATAATGCATCTTTGGGAGTTTTACTCGAAACATATGCTTTTTTAAATCTTGCAAATGCAAAAAGTAGTTGTTTACTCAATAAGACTATAATAGTCTGAGAATCCTGAGATAATGCGAAAAAAGCAATAAAATGTATTCAAACATAACTTCTAAACACCACATGCAAAATGGCTACTAATAGCTAGAGATATGTTTTTTTGTTAGTTGTACTAGAAAAATGATCTTTTGTAAGGTTTGCAAAGACACAAGTTAGTTTTTTTTATTCAATATAACAGTGTAACAGTCATACTAAATATGAAAGGTTTATAATCATAACTCCAAAGCCAAATATGAAATTTGTCTTAAAAAGCCTTTAATATTGAATTATATGTAAGTTTTAGCAGAATCAGGTATTTTGGAAAGAATCACAAATACAAATATTAGATTTTACTGGCCTCATATTGGTCACACTCAAAATGACAGTTTTTGAAACATAACTCCAAAAATACACATGCAAAATGTCTAATAATTCCTGAAGAAATGCATCTTCGAGAGTTTTCCTGAAAAAAAATCATTTGGTAAGGTTTGCAAAAAAAAAATTGATTTGTTACTCAATTTGACAGTAATGTACTTAGAATCCTGAGATAATGCGAAAAAAGCAATAAAAATGTATTCCAACATAATTCCTAATCCAAACGTGCAAAATGTCTAAAAATGCCTGTGATATTGAATACATGTGAGTTTTACTAGATACAGTTGTTTTTCTATGGTTTGCAAATACAAAAATGAGGTTTTACTCAATATGACTGTATACTGTAACACTCAATATGAAAGTTATTTAAACATAACTCCTACACCACACATGAAAAATGGCTAATAATGCCTGAAATAATGCATCTTTGGGAGTTTTACACGAAACATATGCTTTTTTAAATCTTGCAAATGCAAAAAGTAGTTGTTTACTCAATATGACTATAATAGTCTGAGAATCCTGAGATAATGCGAAAAGAGCAATAAAATATATTCAAACATAACTTCTAAACAACACATGCAAAATGGCTAATAATAGCTAGAGATATGTTTTTTTGTTAGTTGTACTAGAAAAATGATCTTTTGTAAGGTTTGCAAAGACACAAGTTAGTTTTTTTTATTCAATATAACAGTGTAACAGTCATACTAAATATGAAAGGTTTATAATCATAACTCCAAAACCATATATGAAATTTGTCTTAAAAAGCCTTTAATATTGAATTTATGTGAGTTTTAGCAGAATAAGGTATTTTGGAAAGAATCACAAATACAAATATTAGATTTTACTGGCCTCATATTGGTCACACTCAAAATGACAGTTTTTGAAACATAACTCCAAAAATACACATGCAAAATGTCTAATAATGCCTGAAGAAATGCATATTCGAGAGTTTTCCAAAAAAAAACATTTGGTAAGGTTTGCAAAAACAAAATTTGATTTGTTACTCAATTTGACAGTAATGTACTTAGAATCCTGAGATAATGCGAAAAAAGCAATAAAAATGTATTCAAACATAATTCCTAATCCAAACCTGCAAAATGTCTAAAAATGCCTGTGATATTGAATACATGTGAGTTTTACTAGATACAGTTGTTTTTCAATGGTTTGCAAATACAAAAATGAGGTTTTACTCAATATGACTGTATACTGTAACACTCAATATGACAGTTATTTAAACATAACTCCTACACCACACATGAAAAATGGCCAATAATGCCTGAAATAATGCATCTTTGGGAGTTTTACACGAAACATATGCTTTTTTAAATCTTGCAAATGCAAAAAGTAGTTTTTTACTAAATATGACTATAATAGTCTTAGAATCCTGAGATAATGCGAACAAAGCAATACTAAGTACATTACTGTCAAATTGAGTAACAAATCAAATTTTGTTTTTGCAAACCTTACCAAATGTCTTTTTTTTCAGGTAAACTCTCGAAGATGCATTTCTTCAGGCATTATTAGACATTTTGCATGTGTATTTTTGGAGTTATGTTTCAAAAACTCTCATTTTGAGTGTGACCAATATGAGGCCAGTAAAATCTAATATTTGTATTTGTGATTCTTTCCAAAATACCTGATTCTGCTAAAACTTACAAAAATTCAATATTAAAGGCTTTTTAAGACAAATGTCATATTTGGTTTTGGAGTTATCATTATAAACCTTTCATTTTTAGTATGACAGTTACACTGTTATATTGAATAAATAAATTAACTTGTGTCTTTGCAAACCTTACAAAAGATAATTTTTCTAGTACAACTAACCAAAAAACATATCTCTAGGCATTATTAGCCATTTTGCATGTGTTGTTTAGAAGTTACGTGTGAATACATTTTTATTGCTTTTTTCGCATTATCTCAGGATTCTAAGACTATTATAGTCATATTGAGTAAAAAACTACTTTTTGCATTTGCAAGATATAAAAAAGCATATGTTTCGAGTGAAACTCCCAAAGATGCATTATTTCAGGCATTATTAGCCATTTTTCATGTGTGGTGTAGGAGTTATGTTTAAATAACTGTCATATTGAGTGTTACAGTATACAGTCATATTGAGTAAAACCTCATTTTTGTATTTGCAAACCATTGAAAAACAACAGTATCTAGTCAAACTCACATGTATTCAATATCACAGGCATTTTTAGACATTTTGCAGGTTTGGATTAGGAATTATGTTTGAATACATTTGTATTGCTTTTTTCGCATTATCTCAGGATTCTAAGTACATTACTGTCAAATTGAGTAACAAATCAAATTTTGTTTTTGCAAACCTTACCAAATGTCTTTTTTTTTCAGGAAAACTCTCGAAGATGCATTTCTTCAGGCATTATTAGACATTTTGCATGTGTATTTTTGGAGTTATGTTTCAAAAACTGTCATTTTGAGTGTGACCAATATGAGGCCAGTAAAATCTAATATTTGTATTTGTGATTCTTTCCAAAATACCTGATTCTGCTAAAACTCACATAGATTCAATATTAAAGGCTTTTTAAGACAAATTTCATATTTGATTTTGGAGTTATGATTATAAACCTTTCATATTTAGTATGACAGTTACACTTTTATATTGAATAAAAAAACTAACTTGTGTCTTTGCAAACCTTATAAAATATCATTTTTCTAGTACAACTAACAAAAAAACATATCTCTAGGCATTATTAGCCATTTTGCATGTGTTGTTTAGAAGTTATGTTTGAATACATTTTTATTGCTTTTTTTCGCATTATCTCAGGATTCTAAGACTATTATAGTCATATTGAGTAAAAAACTACTTTTTGCATTTGCAAGATTTAAAAAAGCATATGTTTCGAGTAAAACTCCCAAAGATGCATTATTTCAGGCATTATTAGCCATTTTTCATGTGTGGTGTAGGAGTTATGTTTAAATAACTGTCATATTGAGTGTTACAGTATACAGTCATATTGAGTAAAACCTCATTTTTGTATTTGCAAACCATAGAAAAACAACTGTATCTAATAAAACTAACATGTATTCAATATCACAGGCATTTTTAGACATTTTGCAGGTTTGGATTAGGAATTATGTTTGAATACATTTTTATTGCTTTTTTCGCATTATCTCAGGATTCTAAGTACATTACTGTCAAATTGAGTAACAAATCAAATTTTGTTTTTGCAAACCTTACCAAATGTCTTTTTTTTCAGGAAAACTCTCGAAGATGCATTTCTTCAGGCATTATTAGACATTTTGCATGTGTATTTTTGGAGTTATGTTTCAAAAACTGTCATTTTGAGTGTGACCAATATGAGGCCAGTAAAATCTAATATTTGTATTTGTGATTCTTTCCAAAATACCTGATTGTGCTAAAACTTACATAAATTCAATATTAAAGGCTTTTTAAGACAAATGTCATATTTGGTTTTGGAGTTATCATTATAAACCTTTCATATTTAGTATGACAGTTACACTGTTATATTGAATAAAAAAACTAACTTGTGTCTTTGCAAACCTTATAAAAGATCATTTTTCTAGTACAACTAACAAAAAAACATATCTCTAGGCATTATTAGCCATTTTGCATGTGTTGTTTAGAAGTTATGTTTGAATACATTTTTATTGCTTTTTTCGCATTATCTCAGGATTCTAAGACTATTATAGTCATATTGAGTAAAAAACTACTTTTTGCATTTGCAAGATTTAAAAAAGCATATGTTTCGAGTAAAACTCCCAAAGATGCATTATTTCAGGCATTATTAGCCATTTTTCATGTGTGGTGTAGGAGTTATGTTTAAATAACTGTCATATTGAGTGTTACAGTATACAGTCATATTGAGTAAAACCTCATTTTTGTATTTGCAAACCATTGAAAAACAACTGTATCTAGTAAAACTCACATGTATTCAATATCACAGGCATTTTTAGACATTTTGCACGTTTGGATTAGGAATTGTGTTTGAATAAATTTTTATTGCTTTTTTCGCATTATCTCAGGATTCTAAGACTATTAAAATCATATTGAGTAAAATACTACTTTTTGCATTTGCAAGATTTAAAAAAGCATATGTTTCGAGTAAAACTCCCAAAGATGCATTATTTCAGGCATTATTAGCCATTTTTCATGTGTGGTGTAGGAGTTATGTTTCAAAAACTGTCATATTGAGTGTTACAGTATACAGTCATATTGAGTAAAACCTCATTTTTGTATTTGCAAACCATTGAAAAACAACTGTATCTAGTAAAACTCACATGTATTCAATATCACAGGCATTTTTAGACATTTTGCACGTTTGGATTAGGAATTATGTTTGAATACATTTTTATTGCTTTTTTCGCATTATCTCAGGATTCTAAGTACGTTACTGTCAAATTGAGTAACAAATCAAATTTTGTTTCTGCAAACCTTACCAAATGTCTTTTTTTCCAGGAAAACTCTCGAAGGTGCATTTCTTCAGGCATTATTAGACATTTTGCATGTGTATTTTTGGAGTTATGTTTCAAAAACTGTCATTTTGAGTGTGACCAATATGACGCCAGTAAAATCTAATATTCGTATTTGTGATTCTTTCCAAAATACCTGATTCTGCTAAAAATCACATAAATTCAATATTAAAGGCTTTTTAAGACAAATTTCATATTTGGTTTTGGAGTTATGATTATAAACCTTTCATATTTAGTATGACAGTTACACTGTTATATTGAATAAAAAAACTAACTTGTGTCTTTGCAAACCTTACAAAAGATCATTTTTCTAGTACAACTAACAAAAAAACATATCTCTAGGAATTATTAGCCATTTTGCATGTGTTGTTTAGAAGTTGTGTGAATACATTTTTATTGCTTTTTTCGCATTATCTCAGGATTCTAAGACTATTATAGTCATATTGAGTAAAAAACTACTTTTTGCATTTGCAAGATTTAAAAAAGCATATGTTTCGAGTAAAACTCCCAAAGATGCATTATTTCAGGCATTATTAGCCATTTTTCATGTGTGGTGTAGGAGTTATGTTTAAATAACTGTCATATTGAGTGTTACAGTATACAGTCATATCGAGTAAAACCTCATTTTTGTATTTGCAAACCATAGAAAAACAACTGTATCTAGTAAAACGCACATGTATTCAATATCACAGGCATTTTTAGACATTTTGCAGGTTTGGATAAGGAATTATGTTTGAATACATTTTTATTGCTTTTTTCGCATTATCTCAGGATTCTAAGTACATTACTGTCAAATTGAGTAACAAATCAAATTTTGATTTTGCAAACCTTACCAAATGTTTTTTTTTGGAAAACTCTCGAAGATGCATTTCTTCAGGCATTATTAGAGATTTTGCATGTGTATTTTTGGAGTTATGTTTCAAAAACTGTCATTTTGAGTGTGATCAATATGAGGCCAGTAAAATCTAATATTTGTATTTGTGATTCTTTCCAAAATACCTGATTCTGCTAAAACTTACATTAATTCAATATTAAAGGCTTTTTAAGACAAATGTCATATTTGGTTTTGGAGTTATCATTATAAACCTTTCATATTTAGTATGACAGTTACACTGTTATATTGAATAAAAAAATTAACTTGTGTCTTTGCAAACCTTACAAAAGATCATTTTTCTAGTACAACTAACAAAAAACATATCTCTAGGCATTATTAACCATTTTGCATGTGTTGTTTAGAAGTTATGTGTGAATACATTTTTATTGCTTTTTTCGCATTATCTCAGGATTCTAAGACTATTATAGTCATATTGAGTAAACAACTACTTTTTGCATTTGCAAGATTTAAAAAAGCATATGTTTCGAGTAAAACTCCCAAAGATGCATTATTTCAGGCATTATTAGCCATTTTTCATGTGTGGTGTAGGCGTTATGTTTACATAACTGTCATATTGAGTGTTACAGTATACAGTCATATTGAGTAAAACCTCATTTTTGTAATTGCAAACCATTGAAAAACAACTGTATCTAGTAAAACTCACATGTATTCAATATCACAGGCATTTTTTGACATTTTGCAGGTTTGGATTAGGAATTATGTTTGAATACATTTTTATTGCTTTTATCGCATTATCTCAGAATTCTAAGTACATTACTGTCAAATTGAGTAACGAATCAAATTTTGTTTTTGCAAACCTTACCAAATGTTTTTTTTCTGGAAAACTCTCGAAGATGCATTTCTTCAGGCATTATTAGACATTTTGCATGTGTATTTTTGGAGTTATGTTTCAAATACTGTCATTTTGAGTGTGACCAATATGAGGCCAGTAAAATCTAATATTTGTATTTGTGATTCTTTCCAAAATACCTGATTCCGCTAAAACTGACATAGATTCAATATTAAAGGCTTTTTAAGACAAATTTCATATTTGGTTTTGGAGTTATGATTATAAACCTTTCATATTTAGTATGACAGTTACACTGTTATATTGAATAAAAAAAATAACTTGTGTCTTTGCAAACCTTACAAAAGATCATTTTTCTAGTACAACTAACAAAAAACATATCTCTAGGCATTATTAGCCATTTTGCATGTGTTGTTTAGAAGTTATGTTTGAATACATTTTTATTGCTTTTTTCGCATTATCTCAGGATTCTAAGACTATTATAGTCATATTGAGTAAAAAACTACTTTTTGCATTTGCAAGATTTAAAAAAGCATATGTTTCGAGTAAAACTCCCAAAGATGCATTATTTCATGCATTATTAGCCATTTTTCATGTGTGGTGTAGGAGTTATGTTTAAACAACTGTCATATTGAGTGTTACAGTATACAGTCATATTGAGTAAAACCTAATTTTTGTATTTGCAAACCATAGAAAAACAACTGTATCTAGTAAAACTCACATGTATTCAATATCACAGGCCTTTTTAGACATTTTGCAGGTTTGGATTAGGAATTATGTTTGAATACATTTTTATTGCTTTTTTTGCATTATCTCAGGATTCTAAGACTATTATAGTCATATTGAGTAAAAAACTACTTTTGCATTTGCAAGATTTAAAAAAGCATATGTTTCGAGTAAAACTCCCAAAGATGCATTATTTTAGGCATTATTAGCCATTCTTCATGTGTGGTGTAGGAGTTATGTTTAAATAACTGTCATATTGAGTGTTAAAGTATACAGTCATATTGAGTAAAACCTCATTTTTGTATTTGCAAACCATAGAAAAACAACTGTATCTAGTAAAACTCACATGTATTCAATATCACAGGCATTTTTAGACATTTTGCACGTTTGGATTAGGAATTATATTGGAATACATTTTTATTGCTTTTTTCGCATTATCTCAGGATTCTAAGTACATTACTGTCAAATTGAGTAACGAATCAAATTTTGTTTTTGCAAACCTTACCAAATGTTTTTTTTCTGGAAAACTCTCGAAGATGCATTTTTTCAGGCATTATTAGACATTTTGCATGTGTATTTTTGGAGTTATATTTCAAAAATTGTCATTTTGAGTGTGACCAATATGAGGCCAGTAAAATCTAATATTTGTATTTGTGATTCTTTCAAAAATACCTGATTCTGCTAAAACTCACATATATTCAATATTAAAGGCTTTTTAAGACAATTTTCATATTTGGTTTTGGAGTTATGATTATAAACCTTTCATATTTAGTATGACAGTTACACTGTTATATTGAATAAAAAAACTAACTTGTGTCTTTGCAAACCTTATAAAAGATCATTTTTCTAGTACAACTAACAAAAAAACATATCTCTAGGCATTATTAGCCATTTTGCATGTGTTGTTTAGAAGTTATGTTTGAATACATTTTTATTGCTTTTTTCGCATTATCTCAGGATTCTAAGACTATTATAGTCATATTGAGTAAAAAACTACTTTTTGCATTTGCAAGATTTAAAAAAGCATATGTTTCGAGTAAAACTCCCAAAGATGCATTATTTCATGCATTATTAGCCATTTTTCATGTGTGGTGTAGGAGTTATGTTTAAATAACTGTCATATTGAGTGTTACAGTATACAGTCATATTGAGTAAAACCTCATTTTTGTATTTGCAAACCATAGAAAAACAACTGTATCTAGTAAAACTCACATGTATTCAATATCACAGGCATTTTTAGACATTTTACAGGTTTGGATTAAGAATTATGTTTGAATACATTTTTATTGCTTTTTTCGCATTATCTCAGGATTCTAAGTACATTACTGTCAAATTGAGTAACAAATCAAATTTTGTTTTTGCAAACCTTACCAAATGTTTTTTTTCTGGAAAAATCTCGAAGATGCATTTCTTCAGGCATTATTAGACATTTTGCATGTGTATTTTTGGAGTTATGTTTCAAAAACTGTCATTTTGAGTGTGACCAATATGAGGCCAGTAAAATCTAATATTTGTATTTGTGATTCTTTCCAAAATACCTGATTCTGCTAAAACTTACATAAATTCAATATTAAAGGCTTTTTAAGACAAATGTCATATTTGGTTTTGGAGTTATCATTATAAACCTTTCATATTTAGTATGACAGTTACACTGTTATGTTGAATTAAAAAAATAACTTGTGTCTTTGCAAACCTTACAAAAGATCATTTTTCTAGTACAACTAATAAAAAACATATCTCTAGGCATTATTAGCCATTTTGCATGTGTTGTTTAGAAGTTATGTGTGAATACATTTTTATTGCTTTTTTCGCATTATCTCAGGATTCTAAGACTATTATAGTCATATTGAGTAAAAAACGACTTTTTGCATTTGCAAGATTTAAAAAAGCATACGTTTTGAGTAAAACTCCCAAAGATGCATTATTTCAGGCATTATTAGCCATTTTTCATGTGTGGTGTAGGAGTTATGTTTAAATAACTGTCATATTGAGTGTTACAGTATACAGTCATATTGAGTAAAACCTCATTTTTGTATTTGCAAACCATTGAAAAACAACTGTATCTAGTAAAACTCACATGTATTCAATATCACAGGCATTTTTAGACATTTTGCAGGTTTGGATTAGGAATTATGTTTGAATACATTTTTATTGCTTTTTTGCATTATCTCAGGATTCTAAGTACATTACTGTCAAATTGAGTAACAAATCAAATTTTGTTTTTGCAATCCTTACCAAATGTTTTTTTCTGGAAAACTCTCGAAGATGCATTTCTTCAGGCATTATTAGACATTTTGCATGTGTATTTTTGGAGTTATGTTTCAAAAACTGTCATTTTGAGTGTGACCAATATGAGGCCAGTAAAATCTAATATTTGTATTTGTGATTCTTTCCAAAATACCTGATTTTGCTAAAACTCACATAGATTCAATATTAAAGGCTTTTTAAGACAAATTTCATATTTGGTTTTGGAGTTATGATTATAAACCTTTCATATTTAGTATGACAGTTACACTGTTATATTGAATAAAAAAACTAACTTGTGTCTTTGCAAACCTCATAAAAGATCATTTTTCTAGTACAACTAACAAAAAAACATATCTCTAGGCATTATTAGCCATTTTGCATGTGTTGTTTAGAAGTTATGTTTGAATACATTTTTATTGCTTTTTTCGCATTATCTCAGGATTCTAAGACTATTATAGTCATATTGAGTAAAAAACTACTTTTTGCATTTGCAAGATTTAAAAAAGCATATGTTTCGAGTAAAACTCCCAAAGATGCATTATTTCATGCATTATTAGCCATTTTTCATGTGTGGTGTAGGAGTTATGTTTAAATAACTGTCATATTGAGTGTTACAGTATACAGTCATATTGAGTAAAACCTCATTTTTGTATTTGCAAACCATAGAAAAACAACTGTATCTAGTAAAACTCACATGTATTCAATATCACAGGCCTTTTTAGACATTTTGCAGGTTTGGATTAGGAATTATGTTTGAATACATTTTTATTGCTTTTTTTGCATTATCTCAGGATTCTAAGACTATTATAGTCATATTGAGTAAAAAACTACTTTTGCATTTGCAAGATTTAAAAAAGCATATGTTTCGAGTAAAACTCCCAAAGATGCATTATTTTAGGCATTATTAGCCATTCTTCATGTGTGGTGTAGGAGTTATGTTTAAATAACTGTCATATTGAGTGTTAAAGTATACAGTCATATTGAGTAAAACCTCATTTTTGTATTTGCAAACCATAGAAAAACAACTGTATCTAGTAAAACTCACATGTATTCAATATCACAGGCATTTTTAGACATTTTGCACGTTTGGATTAGGAATTATATTGGAATACATTTTTATTGCTTTTTTCGCATTATCTCAGGATTCTAAGTACATTACTGTCAAATTGAGTAACGAATCAAATTTTGTTTTTGCAAACCTTACCAAATGTTTTTTTTCTGGAAAACTCTCGAAGATGCATTTTTTCAGGCATTATTAGACATTTTGCATTTGTATTTTTGGAGTTATATTTCAAAAACTGTCATTTTGAGTGTGACCAATATGAGGCCAGTAAAATCTAATATTTGTATTTGTGATTCTTTCCAAAATACCTGATTTTGCTAAAACTCACATAAATTCAATATTAAAGGCTTTTTAAGACAAATTTCATATTTGGTTTTGGAGTTATGATTATAAACCTTTCATATTTAGTATGACAGTTACACTGTTATATTGAATAAAAAAACTAACTTGTGTCTTTGCAAACCTTATAAAAGATCATTTTTCTAGTACAACTAACAAAAAAACATATCTCTAGGCATTATTAGCCATTTTGCATGTGTTGTTTAGAAGTTATGTTTGAATACATTTTTATTGCTTTTTTCGCATTATCTCAGGATTCTAAGACTATTATAGTCATATTGAGTAAAAAACTACTTTTTGCATTTGCAAGATTTAAAAAAGAATATGTTTCGAGTAAAACTCCCAAAGATGCATTATTTCATGCATTATTAGCCATTTTTCATGTGTGGTGTAGGAGTTATGTTTAAATAACTGTCATATTGAGTGTTACAGTATACAGTCATATTGAGTAAAACCTCATTTTTGTATTTGCAAACCATAGAAAAACAACTGTATCTAGTAAAACTCACATGTATTCAATATCACAGGCATTTTTAGACATTTTGCAGGTTTGGATTAAGAATTATGTTTGAATACATTTTTATTGCTTTTTTCGCATTATCTCAGGATTCTAAGTACACTACTGTCAAATTGAGTAACAAATCAAATTTTGTTTTTGCAAACCTTACCAAATGTTTTTTTTCTGGAAAACTCTAGAAGATGCTTTTCTTCAGGCATTATTAGACATTTTGCATGTGTATTTTTGGAGTTATGTTTCAAAAACTGTCATTTTGAGTGTGACCAATATGAGGCCAGTAAAATCTAATATTTGTATTTGTGATTCTTTCCAAAATACCTGATTCTGCTAAAACTTACATAAATTCAATATTAAAGGCTTTTTAAGACAAATGTCATATTTGGTTTTGGAGTTATCATTATAAACCTTTCATATTTAGTATGACAGTTACACTGTTATGTTGAATAAAAAAAATAACTTGTGTCTTTGCAAACCTTACAAAAGATCATTTTTCTAGTACAACTAATAAAAAACATATCTCTAGGCATTATTAGCCATTTTGCATGTGTTGTTTAGAAGTTATGTGTGAATACATTTTTATTGCTTTTTTCGCATTATCTCAGGATTCTAAGACTATTATAGTCATATTGAGTAAAAAACGACTTTTTGCATTTGCAAGATTTAAAAAAGCATACGTTTCGAGTAAAACTCCCAAAGATGCATTATTTCAGGCATTATTAGCCATTTTTCATGTGTGGTGTAGGAGTTATGTTTAAATAACTGTCATATTGAGTGTTACAGTATACAGTCATATTGAGTAAAACCTCATTTTTGTATTTGCAAACCATTGAAAAACAACTGTATCTAGTAAAACTCACATGTATTCAATATCACAGGCATTTTTAGACATTTTGCAGGTTTGGATTAGGAATTATGTTTGAATACATTTTTATTGCTTTTTTGCATTATCTCAGGATTCTAAGTACATTACTGTCAAATTGAGTAACAAATCAAATTTTGTTTTTGCAAACCTTACCAAATGTTTTTTTCTGGAAAACTCTCGAAGATGCATTTCTTCAGGCATTATTAGACATTTTGCATGTGTATTTTTGGAGTTATGTTTCAAAAACTGTCATTTTGAGTGTGACCAATATGAGGCCAGTAAAATATAATATTTGTATTTGTGATTCTTTCCAAAATACCTGATTTTGCTAAAACTCACATAGATTCAATATTAAAGTCTTTTTAAGACAAATTTCATATTTGGTTTTGGAGTTATGATTATAAACCTTTCATATTTAGTATGACAGTTACACTGTTATATTGAATAAAAAAACTAACTTGTGTCTTTGCAAACCTTATAAAAGATCATTTTTCTAGTACAACTAACAAAAAAACATATCTCTAGGCATTATTAGCCATTTTGCATGTGTTGTTTAGAAGTTATGTTTGAATACATTTTTATTGCTTTTTTCGCATTATCTCAGGATTCTAAGACTATTATAGTCATATTGAGTAAAAAACTACTTTTTGCATTTGCAAGATTTAAAAAAGCATATGTTTCGAGTAAAACTCCCAAAGATGCATTATTTCATGCATTATTAGCCATTTTTCATGTGTGGTGTAGGAGTTATGTTTAAATAACTGTCATATTGAGTGTTACAGTATACAGTCATATTGAGTAAAACCTAATTTTTGTATTTGCAAACCATAGAAAAACAACTGTATCTAGTAAAACTCACATGTATTCAATATCACAGGCCTTTTTAGACATTTTGCAGGTTTGGATTAGGAATTATGTTTGAATAGATTTTTATTGCTTTTTTCGCATTATCTCAGGATTCTAAGACTATTATAGTCATATTGAGTAAAAAACTACTTTTTGCATTTGCAAGATTTAAAAAAGCATATGTTTCGAGTAAAACTCCCAAAGATGCATTATTTCATGCATTATTAGCCATTTTTCATGTGTGGTGTAGGAGTTATGTTTAAATAACTGTCATATTGAGTGTTACAGTATACAGTCATATTGAGTAAAACCTCATTTTTGTATTTGCAAACCATAGAAAAACAACTGTATCAAGTAAAACTCACATGTATTCAATATCACAGGCCTTTTTAGACATTTTGCAGGTTTGGATTAGGAATTATGTTTGAATACATTTTTATTGCTTTTTTCGCATTATCTCAGGATTCTAAGACTATTATAGTCATATTGAGTAAAAAACTACTTTTGCATTTGCAAGATTTAAAAAAGCATATGTTTCGAGTAAAACTCCCAAAGATGCATTATTTTAGGCATTATTAGCCATTCTTCATGTGTGGTGTAGGAGTTATGTTTAAATAACTGTCATATTGAGTGTTAAAGTATACAGTCATATTGAGTAAAACCTCATTTTTGTATTTGCAAACCATAGAAAAACAACTGTATCTAGTAAAACTCACATGTATTCAATATCACAGGCATTTTTAGACATTTTGCACGTTTGGATTAGGAATTATATTGGAATACATTTTTATTGCTTTTTTCGCATTATCTCAGGATTCTAAGTACATTACTGTCAAATTGAGTAACGAATCAAATTTTGTTTTTGCAAACCTTACCAAATGTTTTTTTTCTGGAAAACTCTCGAAGATGCATTTTTTCAGGCATTATTAGACATTTTGCATTTGTATTTTTGGAGTTATATTTCAAAAACTGTCATTTTGAGTGTGACCAATATGAGGCCAGTAAAATCTAATATTTGTATTTGTGATTCTTTCCAAAATACCTGATTCTGCTAAAACTCACATAGATTCAATATTAAAGGCTTTTTAAGACAAATTTCATATTTGGTTTTGGAGTTATGATTATAAACCTTTCATATTTAGTATGACAGTTACACTGTTATATTGAATAAAAAAACTAACTTGTGTCTTTGCAAACCTTATAAAAGATCATTTTTCTAGTACAACTAACAAAAAAACATATCTCTAGGCATTATTAGCCATTTTGCATGTGTTGTTTAGAAGTTATGTTTGAATGCATTTTTATTGCTTTTTTCTTATTATCTCAGGATTCTAAGACTATTATAGTCATATTGAGTAAAAAACTACTTTTTGCATTTGCAAGATTTAAAAAAGCATATGTTTCGAGTAAAACTCCCAAAGATGCATTATTTCATGCATTATTAGCCATTTTTCATGTGTGGTGTAGGAGTTATGTTTAAATAACTGTCATATTGAGTGTTACAGTATACAGTCATATTGAGTAAAACCTCATTTTTGTATTTGCAAACCATAGAAAAACAACTGTATCTAGTAAAACTCACATGTATTCAATATCACAGGCATTTTTAGACATTTTGCAGGTTTGGATTAGGAATTATGTTTGAATACATTTTTATTGCTTTTTTCGCATTATCTCAGGATTCTAAGTACATTACTGTCAAATTGAGTAACAAATCAAATTTTGTTTTTGCAAACCTTACCAAATGTCTTTTTTTTCAGGAAAACTCTTGAAGATGCATTTCTTCAGGCATTATTAGACATTTTGCATATGTATTTTTGGAGTTATGTTTCAAAAACTGTCATTTTGAGTGTGATCAATATGAGGCCAGTAAAATCTAATATTTGTATTTGTGATTCTTTCCAAAATACCTGATTCTGCTAAAACTTACATAAATTCAATATTAAAGGCTTTTTAAGACAAATGTCATATTTGGTTTTGGAGTTATCATTATAAACCTTTCATATTTAGTATGACAGTTACACTGTTATGTTGAATAAAAAAAATAACTTGTGTCTTTGCAAACCTTACAAAAGATCATTTTTCTAGTACAACTAATAAAAAACATATCTCTAGGCATTATTAGCCATTTTGCATGTGTTGTTTAGAAGTTATGTGTGAATACATTTTTATTGCTTTTTTCGCATTATCTCAGGATTCTAAGACTATTATAGTCATATTGAGTAAAAAACGACTTTTTGCATTTGCAAGATTTAAAAAAGCATACGTTTCGAGTAAAACTACCAAAGATGCATTATTTCAGGCATTATTAGCCATTTTTCAGGTGTGGTGTAGGAGTTATGTTTAAATAACTGTCATATTGAGTGTTACAGTATACAGTCATATTGAGTAAAACCTCATTTTTGTATTTGCAAACCATTGAAAAACAACTGTATCTAGTAAAACTCACATGTATTCAATATCACAGGCATTTTTAGACATTTTGCAGGTTTGGATTAGGAATTATGTTTGAATACATTTTTATTGCTTTTTTGCATTATCTCAGGATTCTAAGTACATTACTGTCAAATTGAGTAACAAATCAAATTTTGTTTTTGCAAACCTTACCAAATGTTTTTTTCTGGAAAACTCTCGAAGATGCATTTCTTCAGGCATTATTAGACATTTTGCATGTGTATTTTTGGAGTTATGTTTCAAAAACTGTCATTTTGAGTGTGACCAATATGAGGCCAGTAAAATCTAATATTTGTATTTGTGATTCTTTCCAAAATACCTGATTGTGCTAAAACTTACATAAATTAAATATTAAAGGGTTTTTAAGACAAATGTCATATTTGGTTTTGGAGTTATCATTATAAACCTTTCATATTTAGTATGACAGTTACACTGTTATATTGAATAAAAAAATTAACTTGTGTCTTTGCAAACCTTACAAAAGATCATTTTTCTAGTACAACTAACAAAAAAACATATCTCTAGGCATTATTAGCCATTTTGCATGTGTTGTTTAGAAGTTATGTGTGAATACACTTTTATTGCTTTTTTCGCATTATCTCAGGATTCTAAGACTATTATAGTCATATTGAGTAAAAAACTACTTTTTGCATTTGCAAGATTTAAAAAAGCATATGTTTCGAGTAAAACTCCCAAAGATGCATTATTTCAGGCATTATTAGCCATTTTTCATGTGTGGTGTAGGAGTTATGTTTAAATAACTGTCATATTGAGTGTTACAGTATACAGTCATATTGAGTAAAACCTCATTTTTGTATTTGCAAACCATTGAAAAACAACTGTATCT
The DNA here is from genome assembly GCF_033978795.1 of Nerophis ophidion. Taxonomy (NCBI): domain Eukaryota; kingdom Metazoa; phylum Chordata; class Actinopteri; order Syngnathiformes; family Syngnathidae; genus Nerophis; species Nerophis ophidion. The sequence goes on along the minus strand of NW_026906988.1, from coordinate 407,865 downwards.
AGTAAAACTCACATGTATTCAATATCACAGGCCTTTTTAGACATTTTGCACGTTTGGATTAGGAATTATGTTTGAATACATTTTTATTGCTTTTTTCGCATTATCTCAGGATTCTAAGACTATTATAGTCATATTGAGTAAAAAACTACTTTTGCATTTGCAAGATTTAAAAAAGCATATGTTTCGAGTAAAACTCCCAAAGATGCATTATTTTAGGCATTATTAGCCATTCTTCATGTGTGGTGTAGGAGTTATGTTTAAATAACTGTCATATTGAGTGTTAAAGTATACAGTCATATTGAGTAAAACCTCATTTTTGTATTTGCAAACCATAGAAAAACAACTGTATCTAGTAAAACTCACATGTATTCAATATCACAGGCATGTTTAGACATTTTGCACGTTTGGATTAGGAATTATATTGGAATACATTTTTATTGCTTTTTTCGCATTATCTCAGGATTCTAAGTACATTACTGTCAAATTGAGTAACGAATCAAATTTTGTTTTTGCAAACCTTACCAAATGTTTTTTTTCTGGAAAACTCTCGAAGATGCATTTCTTCAGGAATTATTAGACATTTTGCATGTGTATTTTTGGAGTTATGTTTCAAAAACTGTCATTTTGAGTGTGACCAATATGAGGCCAGTAAAATCTAATATTTGTATTTGTGATTCTTTCCAAAATACCTGATTCTGCTAAAACTCACATAGATTCAATATTAAAGGCTTTTTAAGACAAATTTCATATTTGGTTTTGGAGTTATGATTATAAACCTTTCATATTTAGTATGACAGTTACACTGTTATATTGAATAAAAAAACTAACTTGTGTCTTTGCAAACCTTATAAAAGATCATTTTTCTAGTACAACTAACAAAAAAACATATCTCTAGGCATTATTAGCCATTTTACATGTGTTGTTTAGAAGTTATGTTTGAATACATTTTTATTGCTTTTTTCGCATTATCTCAGGATTCTAAGACTATTATAGTCATATTGAGTAAAAAACTACTTTTTGCATTTGCAAGATTTAAAAAAGCATATGTTTCGAGTAAAACTCCCAAAGATGCATTATTTCATGCATTATTAGCCATTTTTCATGTGTGGTGTAGGAGTTATGTTTAAATAACTGTCATATTGAGTGTTACAGTATACAGTCATATTGAGTAAAACCTCATTTTTGTATTTGCAAACCATAGAAAAACAACTGTATCTAGTAAAACTCACATGTATTCAATATCACAGGCATTTTTAGATATTTTGCAGGTTTGGATTAAGAATTATGTTTGAATAAATTTTTATTGCTTTTTTCGCATTATCTCAGGATTCTAAGTACATTACTGTCAAATTGAGTAACAAATCAAATTTTGTTTTTGCAAACCTTACCAAATGTCTTTTTTTTCAGGAAAACTCTCGAAGATGCATTTCTTCAGGCATTATTAGACATTTTGCATGTGTATTTTTGGAGTTATGTTTCAAAAACTGTCATTTTGAGTGTGACCAATATGAGGCCAGTAAAATCTAATATTTGTATTTGTGATTCTTTCCAAAATACGTGATTGTGCTAAAACTTACATAAATTAAATATTAAAGGGTTTTTAAGACAAATGTCATATTTGGTTTTGGAGTTATCATTATAAACCTTTCATATTTAGTATGACAGTTACACTGTTATATTGAATAAAAAAATTAACTTGTGTCTTTGCAAACCTTACAAAAGATCATTTTTCTAGTACAACTAACAAAAAAACATATCTCTAGGCATTATTAGCCATTTTGCATGTGTTGTTTAGAAGTTATGTGTGAATACACTTTTATTGCTTTTTTCGCATTATCTCAGGATTCTAAGACTATTATAGTCATATTGAGTAAAAAACTACTTTTTGCATTTGCAAGATTTAAAAAAGCATATGTTTCGAGTAAAACTTCCAAAGATGCATTATTTCAGGCATTATTAGCCATTTTTCATGTGTGGTGTAGGAGTTATGTTTAAATAACTGTCATATTGAGTGTTACAGTATACAGTCATATTGAGTAAAACCTCATTTTTGTATTTGCAAACCATTGAAAAACAACTGTATCTAGTAAAACTCACATGTATTCAATATCACAGGCATGTTTAGACATTTTGCACGTTTGGATTAGGAATTATATTGGAATACATTTTTATTGCTTTTTTCGCATTATCTCAGGATTCTAAGTACATTACTGTCAAATTGAGTAACGAATCAAATTTTGTTTTTGCAAACCTTACCAAATGTTTTTTTTCTGGAAAACTCTCGAAGATGCATTTCTTTAGGAATTATTAGACATTTTGCATGTGTATTTTTGGAGTTATGTTTCAAAAACTGTCATTTTGAGTGTGACCAATATGAGGCCAGTAAAATCTAATATTTGTATTTGTGATTCTTTCCAAAATACCTGATTCTGCTAAAACTCACATAGATTCAATATTAAAGGCTTTTTAAGACAAATTTCATATTTGGTTTTGGAGTTATGATTATAAACCTTTCATATTTAGTATGACAGTTACACTGTTATATTGAATAAAAAAACTAACTTGTGTCTTTGCAAACCTTATAAAAGATCATTTTTCTAGTACAACTAACAAAAAAACATATCTCTAGGCATTATTAGCCATTTTGCATGTGTTGTTTAGAAGTTATGTTTGAATACATTTTTATTGCTTTTTTCGCATTATCTCAGGATTCTAAGACTATTATAGTCATATTGAGTAAAAAACTACTTTTTGCATTTGCAAGATTTAAAAAAGCATATGTTTCGAGTAAAACTCCCAAAGATGCATTATTTCATGCATTATTAGCCATTTTTCATGTGTGGTGTAGGAGTTATGTTTAAATAACTGTCATATTGAGTGTTACAGTATACAGTCATATTGAGTAAAACCTCATTTTTGTATTTGCAAACCATAGAAAAACAACTGTATCTAGTAAAACTCACATGTATTCAATATCACAGGCATTTTTAGACATTTAGCAGGTTTGGATTAAGAATTATGTTTGAATAAATTGTTATTGCTTTTTTCGCATTATCTCAGGATTCTAAGTACATTACTGTCAAATTGAGTAACAAATCAAATTTTGTTTTTGCAAACCTCACCAAATGTCTTTTTTTTCAGGAAAACTCTCGAAGATGCATTTCTTCAGGCATTATTAGACATTTTGCATGTGTATTTTTGGAGTTATGTTTCAAAAACTGTCATTTTGAGTGTGACCAATATGAGGCCAGTAAAATCTAATATTTGTATTTGTGATTCTTTCCAAAATACCTGATTGTGCTAAAACTTACATAAATTAAATATTAAAGGCTTTTTAAGACAAATGTCATATTTGGTTTAGGAGTTATCATTATAAACCTTTCATATTTAGTATGACAGTTGCCAAATAAAATGTTGTTTTTAAAAACCTCACCAAATGTTTTTTTTTTTCAGGAAAACTCTCAAAGATGCATTTCTTCAGGCATTATTAGACATTTTGCATGGGTATTTTAGGAGTTATTTTTCAAAAACTGTCATTTTGAGTTTGACCAATATGAGGCCAGTAAAACCAATTTTTTGTATTTGTGAACTTTTCCAAAATACCCGATTCTGCTAAAACTCACATAAATTCAATATTACAGGCTTTTTTAGACAAATTGCACGTTTGGATTAGGAATTATGTTTGAATACATTTTTATTGCTCTTTTTGCATTATCTCAGGATTTTAAGTACATTACTGTCATATTGGGTAAAACATTCCTTTTTGTTTTTGCAAACCTTACAAAAGGTTTTTTTCCCAGTAAAACTCACAAATATACATTTCTTCAGGCATTTTTTTGTAATTTTGCATGTGTATTTTTGGAGTTTGAGCATAAACCTTTTATAAGAGGCTACATATATTTTTTGCCTTGAATGTGAAAATACACATAAATATTAAAAAAAAATAATTTACCTTAAAACTACATTAACATTACAAAACATTTCTTTTTGTTTTTGCAAACCTTACACATTTTTTATTTTTCAGTAAAACTCACAAAGATACATTTCTTCAGGCATTTTTTTGTAATTTTGCATGTGTATTTTTGGAGATATGGTTCAAAAACTGTCTTATTGAGTGTGACCAATGTGAGGCCAGTAAAACAAAATTTTTGTATTTGTGAACCTTTCCAAAATACCTAATTCAGGTAAAACTCACATAAAGTCAATATTACAGGCTTTTTTAGACAGATTTCATGTTTGGTTTTGGAGTTATGTTTATGAACCTTTCATATTTAGTATGACAGTAATACTGTTATATCGAATAAAAAAAACAAACTTGTATCTTTGAAAACACTGTAAAAATATATTCTGTAAAAAAACGGTCATTTACTGGCAGCTACGGCTGCCAAACAAAAATCATAAAATTAAAGTAAAACATTGTAAACCAAATAATGATCAAAAACATTATATTTACAGAAATTTTCATGAAATGTTTTGGGGAGAAATATCGTAATTTTACAGATTTTTACAAAATTATTAAGATCAACCACCTTTAATAAAGTGACGATGCAAACAGTTCTGCAGAAAAATACCTTTATTCTAAAGAGTTTTTCCAAAGTATTACGATCAATCACCTTTAGTGAAGTGACAATGCTGGCGGTTCCACAGAAAAATACCGTTGTTTAACAGATTTTTTCTGAATTGTTAGGATCAGGGGTGTCTCATTCACTTTACCGGTGGGCCATTGGATGCAGGAAATTGATACAAAGTGGGTTAACCTTGCATGAATCGCTATCCCAACCATGCAACGTACTTACCAATCCCACCATTTCACCCCGAGAATTTCACTACCCTCATATTGGATTGACTCAAAGCTTGGCCGGGCGAATATGACAAGTAGTACCGCGGTGGGCGTTTTTGTACGCTCATTCATCAAATCATAAGCGTGCCAATTGAGGCATGTGATGTGCACGGTATTGTTGTGCATATGATGGTGACTGCAAGATATACTTGGTCAACAGCCACACAGGTCACACTGACGGTGGCTGCACAAACAACTTTAACACTGTTACAAATATGCACCACACTGTGAACTCACATTGAACAAGAATGATAAACACATTTCAGGAAAACATCCCCACTGTAATAAAACATAAACACAACATAACAAATACCCACAAAACCATGCAGCGCTATCTTTTCCGGGCTACATCCCCGCTACCACCCAACCCCGCGCCCCAAAACATCACCGCCCTCCTCCGTTCGTTGGTTGAGGTGGGCGGGTTTAGGTGGTGGGGGTGTGTATTGTAACACATGGAATTCTGGGTATTGTTTCTGTTGCGTTAATGTTGTGTTACGGTGAAGATGTTCTCCTGAAATGTGTTTGTCAGTCTTGTTTGATGTGGCTCCACAATGTGGCGCATATTTGTAACATTGTTAAAGTCGTTTGTACGGCCACCGTCAGTGTGATCTGTAAGGCTGTTGACTGATGATTAAGTATGTCTTGCAGTCATTCATGTATGTCATATTACAGGGAAACACATGTAATTGTTAGTTTGATCATAAACCTTTTATAAGAGGCTACATATATTTTTCGCCTTGAATGTGAAAATTCACATAAATATTAAAAAAAATTGATTTACCTTAAAATTACATATAAAATTTTTAGATTGTCAGTATGGACAAATACTTTTATATAACAAGCTACATATTTATATAAAGTTAATTACTGTAATTTTATATGAAATTGAAAGTAATTTGAGAAAACAGAAAATAATATGTATAATTAATTTGGTATTTTCCTGTAAAAAAATAGGAATATACATAGTTCGTCATTACTGGTATATTATTCAAAATAACAGGCGGTTTGTTTATTTACAGATAATGTCTTCAATTCTACAGTTTTATAACCTATCTAAAAAAATTGAAAAATTACAGTAGAAATTTAGAGTAAACTAACCATAAAAATTTGATTTTTTTTTTTTTACAGTGAACCCTACAAAAGATAATTTTTCTACTACAACTAACAAAGATACACATCTCTAGGCATTATTAGCCATTTTGCATGTGTTGTTTAAAAGTTGTGTTTGAAAACATTTTATTGTTTTTTTTGCATTATCTCAGGATTCCAAGAACATTATTGTCATATTGAGTAAAACAACAATTTTTTGCATTGCAATGATTTAAAAAAGCAATCGTTTCGAGTAAAACTCCCAAAGATGCATTATTTCAGGCATTATTAGCCATGTGTGGTGTAGGAGTTATGTTTAAATAACTGTCATATTGAGTGTTACAGTATACAGTCATATTGAGTAAAACCTAATTTTTGGATTTGCAAACCATAGAAAATCAACTGTATCTAGTAAAACTCACATGTATTAAATATCACAGGCATTTTTAGACATTTTGCACGTTTGGATTAGGAATTATGTTGGAATACATTTTTATTGCTCTTTTTGCATTATCTCAGGATTTTAAGTACATTACTGTCAAATTGGGTAAAACATTTCTTTTTGTTTTTGCAACCCTTACAAAATGTTGTTTTTTATCCAGTAAAACTCACAAAGATACATTTCTTCAGGCATTTTTTTGTAATTTTGCATGTGTATTTTTGGAGATAGGGTTCAAAAACTGTCTTATTGAGTGTGACCAATGTGAGGCCAGTAAAACCACATTTTTGTATTTGTGAACCTTTCCAAAATACCTAATTCAGGTAAAACTCACATAAAGTCAATATTACTGGCTTTTTTAGACAGATTTCATGTTTGGTTTTGGAGTTATGTTTATTAACCTTTCATATTTAGTATGACAGTTTTACTGTTATATTGAATAAAAAAAACTAACTTTTATCTTTGCAAACACTGTAAAAATAAATTTTGTAAAAAAAACGGTCATTTACTGGCAGCTACGGCTGCCAAACAAAAACCATAAAACTAAAGTAAAACATTGTAAACCAAATAATGATCAAAAATATTGTATTTACAGAAATTTTCATGAAACGTTTTGGGGTGAAATATAATAATTTTACAGATTTTTACTAAATTATTAAGATCAACCACCTTTAATAAAGTGACGATGCAAACAGTTCTGCAGAAAAATACCTTTATTCTAAAGAGTTTTTCCAAATTATTACGATCAACCACTTTTAGTGAAGTGACAATGCTGGCGGTTCCACAGAAAAATACCATTGTTTTACAAATTTTTTCTGAATTGTTAGGATCAGGGGTGTCTCATTGACTTTAGTGGGGGGCCACTGGATGCAAGAGCTTGATGCAAAGTGGATTCACCTTGCATGAATGGCTACCCCACCCTAGCAACATACTTACCGACCCTACCATTTCACTGTGAGAATTTTACTGACCCTCATGACCAAAGTCTGGCCGGGTGACTTTTTACAAGCTCATTCACCAAATCATCAGCATGCCTACTGATGAGTGTGATGTGCATGATATTGTCATGCATGTGATAGAGACTGCAAGACATACTTGGTCAACAGCCACACAGGTCACACTGACGGTGGCTGTACAAACAACTTTAACACTGTTACAAATATGCACCACACTGTGAATCCACATCGAACAAGAATGATAAATACATTTCAGGAAAACATCCTCACTGTAACAAAACATAAACACAACATAACATAACAAATACCCACAAGCTCATGCAACGCTGACTCTTCCGGGCTACACCCCTGCTACCACCCAACCCCGCGCCCCAAAACATCACCGCCCCCCTCCGTGCGTTGGTTGAGGTGGGCGGGGTTAGGTGGTGGGGGTGTATATTGTAACACATGGAATTCTGGGTATTGTTTCTGTTGTGTTAATGTTGTGTTACGGTGAAGATGTTCTCCTGAAATGTGTTTGTCATTCTTGTTTGATGTGGCTCCACAATGTGGCGCATATTTGTAACATTGTTAAAGTTGTTTGTACGGCCACCTTCAGTGTGATCTGTAAGGCTGTTGACTGTTGATTAAGTATGTCTTGCAGTCACTCATGTATGTCATATTACAGGGAAAAAAATGTAAATGTTAGTTTGAGCCTAAACCTTTTATAAGAGGCTACATATATTTTTTGCCTTGAATGTGAAAATACACATAAATATTAAAAAAAAATAATTTACCTTAAAACTACATTAACATTACAAAACATTTCTTTTTGTTTTTGCAAACCTTACAAAATGTTTTTTTTTTCAGTAAAACTCACAAAGATACATTTCTTCAGGCATTTTTTTGTAATTTTGCATGTGTATTTTTGGAGATATGGTTAAAAAACTGTGTTATTCAGTGTGACCAATGTGTGGCCAGTAAAACCAAATTTTTGTATTTGTGAACCTTTCCAAAATACCTAATTCAGGTAAAACTCACATAAAGTCAATATTACAGGCTTTTTTAGACAGATTTCATGTTTGGTTTTGGAGTTATGTTTATGAACCTTTCACATTTAGTATGACAGCTATACTGTTATATTAAATTAAAAAAAAATTGTATCTTTGCAAACACTGTAAAAATTAATTCTGTAAAAAAAACGGTCATTTACTGGCAGCTACGGCTGCCAAACAAAAACCATAAAATTAAAGTAAAACATTGTAAACCAAATAATGATCAAAAACATTATATTTACAGAAATTTTCATGAAACGTTTAAGGGAGAAATATCGTAATTTTACAGATTTTTACCAAATTATTAAGATCAACCACCTTTAATAAAGTGAAATGCAAACAGTTCCGCAGAAAAAAAAACTTTATTCTCCAGAGTTTTTCCAAATTATTACGATCAACCACCTTTAATAAAGTGACGATGCTAACAGTTCCGCGGAAAAATACCTTTATTCTTCAGAGTTTTTCCAAATTATTACGACCAACCACCTTTAATGAATTGACAATGCTGGCGGCTCCACAGAAAAATACCATTGTTTAACAGATTTTTTCAGAATTGTTAGGAACAGGGGTGTCTCATTGACTTTAGCGGGGGGCCACTGGATGCAGGAAATTGATACAAATTGGGTTAACCTTGCATTAATGGCTATCCCACCTTAGCGACATACTTACCATTCCTATCACTTCAACACGAGAATTTCACTGACCCTCATGCAGGGTTGACTCATGGAATTCTGGGTAATACCGTGGTGGGTTTTATTGAACGCTCATTCATCAAATCATCAGCGTGCCATTTGAGGCATGTGATGAGCACGGTTTTGTCGTTCTTTTGAAAAGTGACTGCAAGATATACTTGGCCAACAGCCACACAGGTCACACTGACGGTGGCTGTACAAACAACTTTAACACTGTTACAAATATGCACCACACTGTGAACCCACATCGAACAAGAATGATAAGCACATTTCAGGAAAACATCCTCACTGTAATAAAACATAAACACAACATAACAAATACCCAGAAGCCAAAGCAGCGCTGACTCTTCCGGGCTACAATCCCGCTACCACCCAACCCCGTGCCAAAAAACATCACCGCCCCCCTCCGTGCGTTGGTTGAGCTGGGCGGGGTTAGGTGGTGGGGGTGTATATTGTAACACATGGAATTCTAGGAATTGTTTCTGTTGTGTTAATGTTGTGTTACGGTGACGATGTTCTCCTGAAATGTGTTTGTCAGTCTTGATTGATGTGGCTCCACAGTGTGGCGCATATTTGTAACATTGTTAAAGTTGTTTATACGGCCACCGTCAGTATGATCTGTACGGCTGTTGACTGTTGTTTAAGTATGTCTTGCAGTCATTCATGTATGTCATATTACAGGGAAAAAAATGTAATAGTTAGTTTGAGCATAAACCTTTTATAAGAGGCTACATATATTTTTTGCCTTGAATGTGAAAATACACATAAATATTTAAAACATTTGATTTACCTTAAAATTACATATAAAACTTTTAGATTGTTGGTATGGACAAATACTTTTATATAACAAGCTACATATTTAATTAAAGTTAATTACTGTAATTTTACATGAAATTGAAAGTAATTTGAGAAAACAGAAAATAATATGTATAATTAATTTGGTATTTTTCCGTAAAAAAATAGGAATATACATAGTTTGTCATTACTGGTATATTATTCAAAATAACAGGCGGTTTGTTTATTTACAGATAATGTCATGAATTCTACAGTTTTATAACCTATCTAAAAAAATTGAAAAATTACAGTAGAAATTTAAGTAAACTAACCATAAAAATTTGATTTTTTTTTTTACAGTGAACCTTACAAAAGATAATTTTTCTACTACAACTAACAAAGATACACATCTCTAGGCATTATTAGCCGTTTTGCATGTGTTGTTTAAAAGTTGTGTTTGAAAACTTTTTTATTGCTTTTTTCGCATTATCTCAGGATTCCAATAACATTATTGTCATATTGAGTAAAACAACAATTTTTTGCATTGCACAGATTTAAAAAAGCAATCGTTTCGAGTAAAACTCCCAAAGATGCATTATTTCAGGCATTATTAGCAATGTGTGGTGTAGGAGTTATGTTTAAATAACTGTCATATTGAGTGTTACAGTATACAGTCATATTGAGTAAAACCTAATTTTTGGATTTGCAAACCATAGAAAATCAACTATATCTAGTAAAACTCACATGGATTCAATATCACAGGCATTTTTAGACATTTTGCACGTTTGGATTAGGAATTATGTTGGAATACATTTTTATTGCTCTTTTTGCATTATCTCAGGATTTTAAGTACATTACTGTCAAATTGGGTAAAACATTTCTTTTTGTTCTTGCAAACCTTACAAAATGTTTTTTTATTCAGTAAAACTCACAAAGATACATTTCTTCAGGCATTTTTTGGTAATTTTGCATGTGTATTTTTGGAGATATGGTTAAAAAACTGTCTTATTGAGTGTGACCAATGTGAGGCCAGTAAAACCAAATTTTTGTATTTGTGAACCTTTCCAAAATACCTAATTCAGGTAAAACTCACATAAAGTCAATATTACTGGCTTTTTTAGACAGATTTCATGTTTGGTTTTGGAGTTATGTTTATTAACCTTTCATATTTAGTATGACAGTTTTACTGTTATATTGAATAAAAAAACTAACTTTTATCTTTGCAAACACTGTAAAAATAAATTTTGTAAAAAAACGGTCATTTACTGGCAGCTACGGCTGCCAAACAAAAACCATAAAACTAAAGTAAAACATTGTAAACCAAAAAATGATCAAAAATATTATATTTACAGAAATTTTCATGAAACATTTTGGGGTGAAATATCGTAATTTTACAGATTTTTACTAAATTATTAAGCTCAACCACCTTTAATAAAGTGACGATGCAAACAGTTCTGCAGAAAAATACCTTTATTCTAAAGAGTTTTTCCAAATTATTACGATCAACCACTTTTAGTGAAGTGACAATGCTGGCGGTTCCACAGAAAAATACCATTGTTTTACAGATTTTTTCTGAATTGTTAGGATCAGTGGTGTCTCATTGACTTTAGCGGGGGGCCACTGGATGCAGGAACTTGATGCAAAGTGGATTGCAAAATGGCTAATAATGCCTAGAGATATGTTTATTTGTTAGTTGTACTAGAAAAATGATCTTTTGCAAGGTTTGCAAAGACAGAAGTTAGTTTTTTTTATTCAATATAACAGTGTAACTGTCATACTAAATATGAAAGGTTTAAAATCATAACTCCAAAACCAAATATGAAATTTGTCTTAATAAGCCTTTGATATTGAATTTATGTGAGTTTTAGCAGAATCAGGTATTTTGGAAAGAATCACAAATACAAATATTAGATTTTACTGGCCTCATATTGGTCACACTCAAAATGACAGTTTTTGAAACAAAACTCCAAAAATACACATGCAAAATGTCTAATAATTCCTGAAGAAATGCATCTTCGAGAGTTTTCCTGAAAAAAAAAACATTTGGTAAGGTTTGCAAAAACAAAATTTGATTTGTTACTCAATTTGACAGTAATGTACTTAGAATCCTGAGATAATGCGAAAAAAGCAATAAAAATGTATTCCAACATAATTCCTAATTCAAACGTGCAAAATGTCTAAAAATACCTGTGATATTGAATACATGTGAGTTTTACTAGATACAGTTGTTTTTCTATGGTTTGCAAATACAAAAATGAGGTTTTACTCAATATGACTGTATACTGTAACACTCAATATGACAGTTATTTAAACAAAACTCGTACACCACACATGAAAATTGTCTAATGATGCCTGAAATAATGCATCTTTGGGAGTTTTACTCGAAACATATGCTTTTTTAAATCTTGCAAGTGCAAAAAGTAGTGTTTTACTCAATGTGACTATAATAGTCTTACAATCCTGAGATAATGCGAAAAAAGCAATAAAAATGTATTCAAACATAACTTCTAAACAACACATGCAACATGGCTAATAATGCCTAGAGATATGTTTTCTGGTTAGTTGTACTCGAAAAATGATCTTTTGTAAGGTTTGCAAAGACACAAGTTAGTTTTTTTATTCAATATAACAGTGTAACTTTCATACTAAATATGAAAGGTTTATAATCATAACTCCAAAACCCAATGTGAAATTTGTCTTAAAAAGCCTTTAATATTTAATTTATGTAAGTTTTAGCAGAATCAGGTATTTTGGAAAGAATCACAAATACAAATATTAGATTTTACTGGCCTCATATTGGTCACACTCTAAATGACAGTTTTTGAAACATAACTCCAAAAATACACATGCAAAATGTCTAATAATTCCTGGAGAAATGCATCTTCGAGAGTTTTCCTGAAAAAAAAAAAACATTTGGTAAGGTTTGCAAAAACAAAATTTGATTTGTTACTCAATTTGACAGTAATGTACTTAGAATCCTGAGATAATGCGAAAAAAGCAATAAAAATGTATTCCAACATAATTCCTAATCCAAACGTGCAAAATGTCTAAAAATGCCTGTGATATTGAATACATGCGAGTTTTACTAGATACAGTTGTTTTTCTATGGTTTGCAAATACAAAAATGAGGTTTTACTCAATATGACTGTATACTGTAACACTCAATATGACAGTTATTTAAACATAACTCCTACACCACACATGAAAAATGTCTAATAATGCCTGAAATAATGCATTATTGGGAGTTTTACTCGAAACATATGCTTTTTTAAATCTTGCAAATGCAAAAAGTAGTTTTTTACTCAATATGACTATAATAGTCTGAGAATCCTGAGATAATGCGAAAAAAGCAATAAAAATGTATTCAAACATAACTTCTAAACAACACATGCAAAATGGCTAATAAGGCCTAGAGATATGTTTTTTGGTTAGTTGTACTCGAAAAATGATCTTTTGTAAGGTTTGCAAAGACACAGGTTAGTTTTTTTATTCAATATAACAGTGTAACTTTCATACTAAATATGAAAGGTTTATAATTATAACTCCAAAACCAAATGTGAAATTTGTCTTAAAAAGCCTTTAATATTGAATTTATGTAAGTTTTAGCAGAATCAGGTATTTTGGAAAGAATCACAAATACAAATATTACATTTTACTGGCCTCATATTGGTCACACTCAAAATGACAGTTTTTGAAACATAACTCCAAAAATACACATGCAAAATGTCTAATCAATCAATCAATCAATGTTTACTTATATAGCCCTAAATCACTATAATTCCTGAAGAAATGCATCTTCGAGAGTTTTCCTGAAAAAAAAAAACATTTGGTAAGGTTTGCAAAAACAAAATTTGATTTGTTACTCAATTTGACAGTAATGTACTTAGAATCCTGAGATAATGCGAAAAAAGCAATAAAAATGTATTCCAACATAATTCCTAATTCAAACGTGCAAAATGTCTAAAAATGCATGTGATATTGAATACATGCGAGTTTTACTAGATACAGTTGTTTTTCTATGGTTTGCAAATACAAAAATGAGGTTTTACTCAATATGACTGTATACTGTAACACTCAATATGACAGTTATTTAAACATAACTCCTACACCACACATGAAAAATGGCTAATAATGCCTGAAATAATGCATCTTTGGGAGTTTTACTCGAAACATATGCTTTTTTTAAATCTTGCAAGTGCAAAAAGTAGTGTTTTACTCAATGTGACTATAATAGTCTTAGAATCCTGAGATAATGCGAAAAAAGCAATAAAAATGTATTCAAACATAACTTCTAAACAACACATGCAAAATGGCTAATAATGCCTAGAGATATGATTTTTGGTTAGTTGTTCTCGAAAAATGATCTTTTGTAACGTTTGCAAAGACACAGGTTAGTTTTTTTATTCAATATAACAGTGTGACTTTCATACTAAATATGAAAGGTTTATAATCATAACTCCAAAACCAAATGTGAAATTTGTCTTAAAAAGCCTTTAATATTGAATTTATGTAAGTTTTAGCAGAATCAGGTATTTTGGAAAGAATCACAAATACAAATATTACATTTTACTGGCCTCATATTGGTCACACTCAAAATGACAGTTTTTGAAACATAACTCCAAAAATACACATGCAAAATGTCTAATAATTCCTGAAGAAATGCATCTTCGAGAGTTTTCCTGAAAAAAAAACATTTGGTAAGGTTTGCAAAAACAAAATTTGATTTTTTACTCAATTTGACAGTAATGTACTTAGAATCCTGAGATAATGCGAAAAAAGCAATAAAAATGTATTCCAACATAATTCCTAATCCAAACGTGCAAAATGTCTAAAAATGCCTGTGATATTGAATACATGCGAGTTTTACTAGATACAGTTGTTTTTCTATGGTTTGCAAATACAAAAATGAGGTTTTACTCAATATGACTGTATAATGTAACACTCAATATGACAGTTATTTAAACATAACTCCTACACCACACATGAAAAATGTCTAATAATGCCTGAAATAATGCATCTTTGGGAGTTTTACTCGAAACATATGCTTTTTTAAATCTTGCAAATGCAAAAAGTAGTTTTTTACTCAATATGACTATAACAGTCTGAGAATCCTGAGATAATGCGAAAAAAGCAATAAAAATGTATTCAAACATAACTTTTAAACAACACATGCAAAATGGCTAATAATAGCTAGAGATTTGTTTTTTTGTTAGTTGTACTAGAAAAATGATCTTTTTTGTAAGGTTTGCAAAGACTCAAGTTAGTTTTTTTATTCAATATAACAGTGTAACTGTCATACTAAATATGAAAGGTTTATAATCATAACTCCAAAACCAAATATGAAATTTGTCTTAAAAAGCCTTTAATATTGAATTTATGTAAGTTTTAGCAGAATCAGGTATTTTGGAAAGAATCACAAATACAAATATTAGATTTTACTGGCCTCATATTGGTCACACTCAAAATGACAGTTTTTGAAGCATAATTCCAAAAATACACATGCAAAATGTCTAATGATGCCTTAAAAAATGCATCTTCGAGAGTTTTCCTAAAAAAAAAAACATTTGGTAAGGTTTGCAAAAACAAAATTTGATTTGTTACTCAATTTGACAGTAATGTACTTAGAATCCTGAGATAATGCGAAAAAAGCAATAAAAATGTATTCCAACATAATTCCTAATCCAAACGTGCAAAATGTCTAAAAATGCCTGTGATATTGAATACATGTGAGTTTTACTAGATACAGTTGTTTTTCTATGGTTTGCAAATACAAAAATTAGGTTTTACTCAATATGACTGAATACTGTAACACTCAATATGACAGTTATTTAAACATAACTCGTACACCACACATGAAAATGTCTAATAATGCCTGAAATAATGCATCTTTGGGAGTTTTACTCGAAACATATGCTTTTTTAAATCTTGCAAGTGCAAAAAGTAGTGTTTTACTCAATGTGACTATAATAGTTTTAGAATCCTGAGAAAATGCGAAAAAAGCAATACAAATGTATTCAAACATAACTTCTAAACAACACATGCAAAATGGCTAACAATGCCTAGAGATATGTTTTTTGGTTAGTTGTACTCGAAAAATGATCTTTTGTAAGGTTTTTAAAGACACAAGTTAGTTTTTTTATTCAATATAACAGTGTAACTGTCATACTAAATATGAAAGGTTTATAATCATAACTCCAAAACCCAATGTGAAATTTGTCTTAAAAAGCCTTTAATATTTAATTTATGTAAGTTTTAGCAGAATCAGGTATTTTGGAAAGAATCACAAATACAAATATTAGATTTTACTGGCCTCATATTGGTCACACTCAAAATGACAGTTTTTGAAACTTAACTCCAAAAATACACACGCAAAATGTCTAATAATTCCTGAAGAAATGCATCTTCTACAGTTTTCCTGAAAAAAAAACATTTGGTAAGGTTTGCAAAAACAAAATTTGATTTGTTACTCAATTTGACAGTAATGTACTTAGAATCCTGAGATAATGCGAAAAAAGCAATAAAAATGTATTCCAACATAATTCCTAATCCAAACGTGCAAAATGTCTAAAAATGCCTGTGATATTGAATACATGTGAGTTTTACTAGATACAGTTGTTTTTCTATGGTTTGCAAGTACAAAAATGAGGTTTTACTCAATATGACTGTATACTGTAACACTCAATATGACAGTTATTTAAACATAACTCCTACACCACAAATGAAAAATGTCTAATAATGCCTGAAATAATGCATCTTTGGGAGTTTTACTCGAAACATATGCTTTTTTAAATCTTGCAAGTGCAAAAAGTAGTGTTTTACTCAATGTGACTATAATAGACTTACAATCCGGAGATAATGCGAAAAAAGCAATAAAAATGTATTCAAACATAACTTCTAAACAACACATGCAAAATGGCTAATAATGCCTAGAGATTTGTTTTTTGGTTGGTTGTACTTGAAAAATGATCTTTTGTAAGGTTTGCAAAGACACAGGTTAGTTTTTTTATTCAATATAACAGTGTAACTTTCATACTAAATATGAAAGGTTTATAATCATAACTCCAAAACCAAATGTGAAATTTGTCTTAAAAAGCCTTTAATATTTAATTTATGTAAGTTTTAGCAGAATCAGGTATTTTGGAAAGAATCACAAATACAAATATTAGATTTTACTGGCCTCATATTGGTCACACTCAAAATGACAGTTTTTGAAACATAACTCCAAAAATACACATGCAAAATGTCTAATAATTCCTGAAGAAATGCATCTTCGAGAGTTTTCCTGAAAAAAAAACATTTGGTAAGGTTTGCAAAAACAAAATTTGATTTGTTACTCAATTTGACAGTAATGTACTTAGAATCCTGAGATAATGCGAAAAAAGCAATAAAAATGTATTCAAACATAATTCCTAATCCAAACGTGCAAAATGTCTAAAAATGCCTGTGATATTGAATACATGTGAGTTTTACTAGATACAGTTGTTTTTCTATGGTTTGCAAATACAAAAATGAGGTTTTACTCAATATGACTGTATACTGTAACACTCAATATGACAGTTATTTAAACATAACTCCTACACCACACATGAAAAATGGCTAATAATGCCTGAAATAATGCATCTTTGGGAGTTTCACTCGAAACATATGCTTTTTTAAATCTTGCAAATGCAAAAAGTAGTTTTTTACTCAATATGACTATAATAGTCTTACAATCCTGAGATAATGCGAAAAAAGCAATAAAAATGTATTCAAACATAACTTCTAAACAACACATGCAAAATGGCTAATAATAGCTAGAGATATGTTTTTTTTTGTTAGTTGTACTAGAAAAATGATCTTTTGTAAGGTTTGCAAAGACACAAGTTAGGTTTTTTATTCAATATAACAGTGTAACTGTCATACTAAATATGAAAGGTTTATAATCATAACTCCAAAACCAAATATGAAATTTGTCTTAAAAAGCCTTTAATATTGAATTTATGTAAGTTTTAGCAGAATCAGGTATTTTGGAAAGAATCACAAATACAAATATTACATTTTACTGGCCTCATATTGGTCACACTCAAAATGACAGTTTTTGAAACATAACTCCAAAAATACACATGCAAAATGTCTAATAATTCCTGAAGAAATGCATCTTCGAGAGTTTTCCTGAAAAAAAAAAAACATTTGGTAAGGTTTGCAAAAACAAAATTTGATTTGTTACTCAATTTGACAGTAATGTACTTGGAATCCTGAGATAATGCGAAAAAAGCAATAAAAATGTATTCAAACATAATTCCTAATCCAAACGTGCAAAATGTCTAAAAATGCCTGTGATATTGAATACATGTGAGTTTTACTAGATACAGTTGTTTTTCTATGGTTTGCAAATACAAAAATGAGGTTTTACTCAATATGACTGTATACTGTAAAACTCAATATGACAGTTATTTAAACATAACTCCTACACCACACATGAAAAATGTCTAATAATGCCTGAAATAATGCATCTTTGGGAGTTTTACTCGAAACATATGCTTTTTTTAAATCTTGCAAGTGCAAAAAGTAGTGTTTTACTCAATGTGACTATAATAGTCTTAGAATCCTGAGATAATGCAAAAAAAACAATAAAAATGTTTTCAAACATAACTTCTAAACAACACATGCAAAATGGCTAATAATGCCTAGAGATATGTTTTTTGGTTAGTTGTACTCGAAAAATGATCTTATGTAAGGTTTGCAAAGACACAAGTTAGTTTTTTTATTCAATATAACAATGTAACTTTCATACTAAACATGAAAGGTTTGTAATCATAACTCCAAAACCCATTGTGAATTTTGTCTTAAAAAGCCTTTAATATTTAATTTATGTAAGTTTTAGCAGAATCAGGTATTTTGGAAAGAATCACAAATACAAATATTAGATTTTACTGGCCTCATATTGGTCGCACTCAAAATGACAGTTTTTGAAACATAACTCCAAAAATACACATGCAAAATGTCTAATAATTCCTGAAAAAATGCATCTTCGAGCGTTTTCCTGAAAAAAAAACATTTGGTAAGGTTTGCAAAAACAAAATTTGATTTGTTACTCAATTTGACAGTAATGTACTTAGAATCCTGAGATAATGCGAAAAAAGCAATAAAAATGTATTCCAACATAATTCCTAATCCAAACGTGCAAAATGTCTAAAAATGCCTGTGATATTGAATACATGAGAGTTTTACTAGATACAGTTTTTTTTCTATGGTTTGCAAATACAAAAATGAGGTTTTATTCAATATGACTGTATACTGTAAAACTCACTATGACAGTTATTTAAACATAACTCCTACACCACACATGAAAAATGGCTAATAATGCATGAAATAATGCATCTTTGGGAGTTTTACTCGAAACATATGTTTTTTTAAATCTTGCAAATGTAAAAAGTAGTTTTTTTACTCAATATGACTATAATAGTCTGAGAATCCTGAGATAATGCGAAAAAAGCAATAAAAATGTATTCAAACATAACTTCTAAACAACACATGCAAAATGGCTAATAATAGCTAGAGATATGTTTTTTTGTTAGTTGTACTAGAAAAATTATCTTTTGTAAGGTTTGCAAAGACACAAGTTAGTTGTTTAATTCAATATAACAGTGTAACTGTCATACTAAATATGAAAGGTTTATAATCATAACTCCAAAACCAAATATGAAATTTGTCTTAAAAAGCCTTTAATATTGAATTTATGTAAGTTTTAGCAGAATCAGGTATTTTGGAAAGAATCACAAATACAAATATTAGATTTTACTGGCCTCATATTGGTCGCACTCAAAATGACAGTTTTTGAAACATAACTCCAAAAATACACATTCAAAATGTCTAATGATTTCTTAATAAATGCATCTTCAAGAGTTTTCCTGAAAAAAAACATTTGGTAAGGTTTGCAAAAACAAAATTTGATATTTAAACATAACTCCTACACCACACATGAAAAATGGCTAATAATGCCTGAAATAATGCATCTTTGGGAGTTTTACTCGAAACATATGCTTTTTTAAATATTGCAAGTGCAAAAAGTAGTGTTTTACTCAATGTGACTATAATAGTCTTACAATCCTGAGATAATGCGAAAAAAGCAATAAAAATGTATTCAAACATAACTTCTAAACAACACATGCAAAATGGTTAATAATTCCTAGAGATATGTTTTTTGGTTAGTTGTACTAGAAAAATGATCTTTTGTAAGGTTTGCAAAGACACAAGTTAGTTTTTTTATTCAATATAACAGTGTAACTTTCATACTAAATATGAAAGGTTTATAATCATAACTCCAAAACCCAATGTGGAATTTGTCTTAAAAAGCCTTTAATATTTAATTCATGTAAGTTTTAGCAGAATCAGGTGTTTTGGAAAGAATCACAAATACAAATATTAGATTTTACTGGCCTCATATTTCTCACACTCAAAATGACAGTTTGAAACTTAACTCCAAAAATACACATGCAAAATGTCTAATAATTCCTGAAGAAATGCATCTTCGAGAGTTTTCCTGAAAAAAAAACATTTGGTAAGGTTTGCAAAAACAAAATTTGATTTGTTACTCAATTTGACAGTAATGGACTTAGAATCCTGAGATAATGCAAAAAAAGCAATAAAAATGTATTCCAACATAATTCCTAATCCAAACGTACAAAATGTCTAAAAATGCCTGTGATATTGAATACATGTGAGTTTTACTAGATACAGTTGTTTTTCTATGGTTAGCAAATACAAAAATGAGGTTTTACTCAATATGACTGTATACTGTAACACTCAATATGACAGTTATTTAAACATAACTCCTACACCACACATGAAAAATGGCTAATAATGCCTGAAATAATGCATCTTTAGGAGTTTTACTCGAAACATATGCTTTTTTAAATCTTGCAAATGCAAAAAGTAGTTGTTTACTCAATATGACTATAATAGTCTGTGAATCCTGAGATAATGCGAAAAAAGCAATAAAAATGTATTCAAACATAACTTCTAAACAACACATGCAAAATGGCTAATAATGCCTAGAGATATGTTTTTTGGTTAGTTGTACTAGAAAAATGATCTTTTGTAAGGTTTGCAAAGACACAAGTTAGTTTTTTTATTCAATATAACAGTGTAACTGTCATACTAAATATGAAAGGTTTATAATCATAACTCCAAAACCAAATATGAAATTTGTCTTTAAGAGCCTTTAATATTGAATTTATGTAAGTTTTACCAGAATCAGGTATTTTGGAAAGAATCACAAATACAAATATTAGATTTTACTGGCCTCATATTGGTCACACTCAAAATGACAGTTTTTGAAACATAACTCCAAAAATACACATGCAAAATGTCTAATGATGCCTTAAAAAATGCATCTTCAAGAGTTTTCCTGAAAAAAAACATTTGGTAAGGTTTGCAAAAACAAAATTTGATTTGATACTCAATTTGACAGTAATGTACTTAGAATCCTGAGATAATGCGAAAAAAGCAATAAAAATGTATTCCAACATAATTCCTAATCCAAACGTGCAAAATGTCTAAAAATGCCTGTGATATTGAATACATGTGAGTTTTACTAGATACAGTTGTTTTTCTATGGTTTGCAAATACAAAAATGAGGTTTTACTCAATATGACTGTATACTGTAACACTCAATATGACAGTTATTTACACATAACTCCTACACCACACATGAAAAATGGCTAATAATGCCTGAAATAATGCATCTTTGGGAGTTTTACTCGAAACATATGCTTTTTTAAATCTTGCAAATGCAAAAAGTAGTTTTTTACTCAATATGACTATAATAGTCTTAGAATCCTTTGATAATGCGAAAAAAGCAATAAAAATGTATTCAAACATAACTTCTAAACAACACATGCAAAATGGCTAATAATGCCTAGAGATATGTTTTTTGGTTAGTTGTATTAGAAAAATGATCTTTTATAAGGTTTGCAAAGACACAAGTTAGTTTTTTTATTCAATATAACAGTGTAACTGTCATACGAAATATGAAAGGTTTATAATCATAACTCCAAAACCATATATGAAATTTGTCTTAAAAAGCCTTTAATATTGAATCTATGCGAGTTTTAGCAGAATCAGGTATTTTGGAAAGAATCACAAATACAAATATTAGATTTTACTGGCCTCATATTGGTCACACTCAAAATGACAGTTTTTGAAACATAACTCCAAAAATACACATGCAAAATGTCTAATGATGCCTTAAAAAATGCATCTTCAAGAGTTTTCCTGAAAAAAAACATTTGGTAAGGTTTGCAAAAACAAAATTTGATTTGATACTCAATTTGACATTAATGTACTTAGAATCCTGAGATAATGCGAAAAAAGCAATAAAATGTATTCAAACATAATTCCTAATCCAAACCTGCAAAATGTCTAAAAATGCCTGTGATATTGAATACATGTGAGTTTTACTAGATACAGTTGTTTTTCAATGGTTTGCAAATACAAAAATGAGGTTTTACTCAATATGACTGTACACTGTAACACTCAATATGACAGTTATTTAAACATAACTCCTACACCACACATGAAAAATGGCCAATAATGCCTGAAATAATGCATCTTTGGGAGTTTTACTCGAAACATATGCTTTTTTAAATCTTGCAAATGCAAAAAGTAGTGTTTTACTCAATATGACTATAATAGTCTGAGAATCCTGAGATAATGCGAAAAAAGCAATAAAATGTATTCAAACATAACTTCTAAACAACACATGCAAAATGGCTAATAATAGCTAGAGATATGTTTTTTTGTTAGTTGTACTAGAAAAATGATCTTTTGTAAGGTTTGCAAAGACACAAGTTAGTTTTGTTATTCAATATAACAGTGTAACTTTCATACTAAATATGAAAGGTTTATAATCATAACTCCAAAACCAAATATGAAATGTGTCTTAAAAAGCCTTTAATATTGAATTTATGTAAGTTTTAGCAGAATCAGGTATTTTGGAAAGAATCACAAATACAAATATTAGATTTTACTGGCCTCATATTGGTCACACTCAAAATGACAGTTTTTGAAACATAACTCCAAAAATACACATGCAAAATGTCTAATAATTCCTGAAGAAATGCATCTTCGAGATTTTTCCTGAAAAAAAACATTTGGTAAGGTTTGCAAAAACAAAATTTGATGTGATACTCAATTTGACAGTAATGTACTTAGAATCCTGAGATAATGCGAAAAAAGCAATAAAAATGTATTCCAACATAATTCCTAATCCAAACGTGCAAAATGTCTAAAAATGCCTGTGATATTGAATACATGTGAGTTTTACTAGATACAGTTGTTTTTCTATGGTTTGCAAATACAAAAATGAGGTTTTACTCAATATGACTGTATACTGTAACACTCAATATGACAGTTATTTACACATAACTCCTACACCACACATGAAAAATGGCTAATAATGCCTGAAATAATGCATCTTTGGGAGTTTTACTCGAAACATATGCTTTTTTAAATCTTGCAAATGCAAAAAGTAGTTTTTTACTCAATATGACTATAATAGTCTTAGAATCCTTTGATAATGCGAAAAAAGCAATAAAAATGTATTCAAACATAACTTCTAAACAACACATGCAGAAAGGCTAATAATGCCTAGAGATATGTTTTTTGGTTAGTTGTACTAGAAAAATGATCTTTTATAAGGTTTGCAAAGACACAAGTTAGTTTTTTTATTCAATATAACAGTGTAACTGTCATACGAAATATGAAAGGTTTATAATCATAACTCCAAAACCATATATGAAATTTGTCTTAAAAAGCCTTTAATATTGAATCTATGCGAGTTTTAGCAGAATCAGGTATTTTGGAAAGAATCACAAATACAAATATTAGATTTTACTGGCCTCATATTGGTCACACTCAAAATGACAGTTTTTGAAACATAACTCCAAAAATACACATGCAAAATGTCTAATGATGCCTTAAAAAATGCATCTTCAAGAGTTTTCCTGAAAAAAAACATTTGGTAAGGTTTGCAAAAACAAAATTTGATTTGATACTCAATTTGACAGTAATGTACTTGGAATCCTGAGATAATGCGAAAAAAGCAATAAAAATGTATTCAAACATAATTCCTAATCCAAACGTGCAAAATGTCTAAAAATGCCTGTGATATTGAATACATGTGAGTTTTACTAGATACAGTTGTTTTTCTATGGTTTGCAAATACAAAAATGAGGTTTTACTCAATATGACTGTATACTGTAACACTCAATATGACAGTTATTTACACATAACTCCTACACCACACATGAAAAATGGCTAATAATGCCTGAAATAATGCATCTTTGGGAGTTTTACTCGAAACATATGCTTTTTTAAATCTTGCAAATGCAAAAAGTAGTTTTTTACTCAATATGACTATAATAGTCTTAGAATCCTTTGATAATGCGAAAAAAGCAATAAAAATGTATTCAAACATAACTTCTAAACAACACATGCAAAATGGCTAATAATGCCTAGAGATATGTTTTTTGGTTAGTTGTACTAGAAAAATGATCTTTTATAAGGTTTGCAAAGACACAAGTTAGTTTTTTTATTCAATATAACAGTGTAACTGTCATACGAAATATGAAAGGTTTATAATCATAACTCCAAAACCATATATGAAATTTGTCTTAAAAAGCCTTTAATATTGAATCTATGCGAGTTTTAGCAGAATCAGGTATTTTGGAAAGAATCACAAATACAAATATTAGATTTTACTGGCCTCATATTGGTCACACTCAAAATGACAGTTTTTGAAACATAACTCCAAAAATACACATGCAAAATGTCTAATAATGCCTGAAGAAATGCATATTCGAGAGTTTTCCAAAAAAAAAACATTTGGTAAGGTTTGCAAAAACAAAATTTGATTTGTTACTCAATTTGACATTAATGTACTTAGAATCCTGAGATAATGCGAAAAAAGCAATAAAATGTATTCAAACATAATTCCTAATCCAAACCTGCAAAATGTCTAAAAATGCCTGTGATATTGAATACATGTGAGTTTTACTAGATACAGTTGTTTTTCAATGGTTTGCAAATACAAAAATGAGGTTTTACTCAATATGACTGTACACTGTAACACTCAATATGACAGTTATTTAAACATAACTCCTACACCACACATGAAAAATGGCCAATAATGCCTGAAATAATGCATCTTTGGGAGTTTTACTCGAAACATATGCTTTTTTAAATCTTGCAAATGCAAAAAGTAGTGTTTTACTCAATATGACTATAATAGTCTGAGAATCCTGAGATAATGCGAAAAAAGCAATAAAATGTATTCAAACATAACTTCTAAACAACACATGCAAAATGGCTAATAATAGCTAGAGATATGTTTTTTTGTTAGTTGTACTAGAAAAATGATCTTTTGTAAGGTTTGCAAAGACACAGGTTAGTTTTGTTATTCAATATAACAGTGTAACTTTCATACTAAATATGAAAGGTTTATAATCATAACTCCAAAACCAAATATGAAATGTGTCTTAAAAAGCCTTTAATATTGAATTTATGTAAGTTTTAGCAGAATCAGGTATTTTGGAAAGAATCACAAATACAAATATTAGATTTTACTGGCCTCATATTGGTCACACTCAAAATGACAGTTTTTGAAACATAACTCCAAAAATACACATGCAAAATGTCTAATAATTCCTGAAGAAATGCATCTTCGAGATTTTTCCTGAAAAAAAACATTTGGTAAGGTTTGCAAAAACAAAATTTGATGTGATACTCAATTTGACAGTAATGTACTTAGAATCCTGAGATAATGCGAAAAAAGCAATAAAAATGTATTCCAACATAATTCCTAATCCAAACGTGCAAAATGTCTAAAAATGCCTGTGATATTGAATACATGTGAGTTTTACTAGATACAGTTGTTTTTCTATGGTTTGCAAATACAAAAATGAGGTTTTACTCAATATGACTGTATACTGTAACACTCAATATGACAGTTATTTACACATAACTCCTACACCACACATGAAAAATGGCTAATAATGCCTGAAATAATGCATCTTTGGGAGTTTTACTCGAAACATATGCTTTTTTAAATCTTGCAAATGCAAAAAGTAGTTTTTTACTCAATATGACTATAATAGTCTTAGAATCCTTTGATAATGCGAAAAAAGCAATAAAAATGTATTCAAACATAACTTCTAAACAACACATGCAAAATGGCTAATAATGCCTAGAGATATGTTTTTTGGTTAGTTGTACTAGAAAAATGATCTTTTATAAGGTTTGCAAAGACACAAGTTAGTTTTTTTATTCAATATAACAGTGTAACTGTCATACGAAATATGAAAGGTTTATAATCATAACTCCAAAACCATATATGAAATTTGTCTTAAAAAGCCTTTAATATTGAATCTATGCGAGTTTTAGCAGAATCAGGTATTTTGGAAAGAATCACAAATACAAATATTAGATTTTACTGGCCTCATATTGGTCACACTCAAAATGACAGTTTTTGAAACATAACTCCAAAAATACACATGCAAAATGTCTAATAATGCCTGAAGAAATGCATATTCGAGAGTTTTCCAAAAAAAAAACATTTGGTAAGGTTTGCAAAAACAAAATTTGATTTGTTACTCAATTTGACATTAATGTACTTAGAATCCTGAGATAATGCGAAAAAAGCAATAAAATGTATTCAAACATAATTCCTAATCCAAACCTGCAAAATGTCTAAAAATGCCTGTGATATTGAATACATGTGAGTTTTACTAGATACAGTTGTTTTTCAATGGTTTGCAAATACAAAAATGAGGTTTTACTCAATATGACTGTACACTGTAACACTCAATATGACAGTTATTTAAACATAACTCCTACACCACACATGAAAAATGGCCAATAATGCCTGAAATAATGCATCTTTGGGAGTTTTACTCGAAACATATGCTTTTTTAAATCTTGCAAATGCAAAAAGTAGTGTTTTACTCAATATGACTATAATAGTCTGAGAATCCTGAGATAATGCGAAAAAAGCAATAAAATGTATTCAAACATAACTTCTAAACAACACATGCAAAATGGCTAATAATAGCTAGAGATATGTTTTTTTGTTAGTTGTACCAGAAAAATGATCTTTTGTAAGGTTTGCAAAGACACAAGTTAGTTTTTTTTATTCAATATAACAGTGTAACAGTCATACTAAATATGAAAGGTTTATAATCATAACTCCAAAGCCAAATATGAAATTTGTCTTAAAAAGCCTTTAATATTGAATTTATGTAAGTTTTAGCAGAATCAGGTATTTTGGAAAGAATCACAAATACAAATATTAGATTTTACTGGCCTCATATTGGTCACACTCAAAATGACAGTTTTTGAAACATAACTCCAAAAATACACATGCAAAATGTCTAATGATGCCTTAAAAAATGCATCTTCAAGAGTTTTCCTGAAAAAAAATATTTGGTAAGGTTTGCAAAAACAAAATTTGATTTGATACTCAATTTGACAGTAATGTACTTAGAATCCTGAGATAATGCGAAAAAAGCAATAAAAATGTATTCCAACATAATTCCTAATCCAAACGTGCAAAATGTCTAAAAATGCCTGTGATATTGAATACATGTGAGTTTTACTAGATACAGTTGTTTTTCTATGGTTTGCAAATACAAAAATGAGGTTTTACTCAATATGACTGTATACTGTAACACTCAATATGACAGTTATTTACACATAACTCCTACACCACACATGAAAAATGGCTAATAATGCCTGAAATAATGCATCTTTGGGAGTTTTACTCGAAACATATGCTTTTTTAAATCTTGCAAATGCAAAAAGTAGTTTTTTACTCAATATGACTATAATAGTCTTAGAATCCTTTGATAATGCGAAAAAAGCAATAAAAATGTATTCAAACATAACTTCTAAACAACACATGCAAAATGGCTAATAATGCCTAGAGATATGTTTTTTGGTTAGTTGTACTAGAAAAATTATCTTTTATAAGGTTTGCAAAGACACAAGTTAGTTTTTTTATTCAATATAACAGTGTAACAGTCATACTAAATATGAAAGGTTTATAATCATAACTCCAAAGCCAAATATGAAATTTGTCTTAAAAAGCCTTTAATATTGAATTTATGTAAGTTTTAGCAGAATCAGGTATTTTGGAAAGAATCACAAATACAAATATTAGATTTTACTGGCCTCATATTGGTCACACTCAAAATGACAGTTTTTGAAACATAACTCCAAAAATACACATGCAAAATGTCTAATGATGCCTTAAAAAATGCATCTTCAAGAGTTTTCCTGAAAAAAAATATTTGGTAAGGTTTGCAAAAACAAAATTTGATTTGATACTCAATTTGACAGTAATGTACTTAGAATCCTGAGATAATGCGAAAAAAGCAATAAAAATGTATTCCAACATAATTCCTAATCCAAACGTGCAAAATGTCTAAAAATGCCTGTGATATTGAATACATGTGAGTTTTACTAGATACAGTTGTTTTTCTATGGTTTGCAAATACAAAAATGAGGTTTTACTCAATATGACTGTATACTGTAACACTCAATATGACAGTTATTTACACATAACTCCTACACCACACATGAAAAATGGCTAATAATGCCTGAAATAATGCATCTTTGGGAGTTTTACTCGAAACATATGCTTTTTTAAATCTTGCAAATGCAAAAAGTAGTTTTTTACTCAATATGACTATAATAGTCTTAGAATCCTTTGATAATGCGAAAAAAGCAATAAAAATGTATTCAAACATAACTTCTAAACAACACATGCAAAATGGCTAATAATGCCTAGAGATATGTTTTTTGGTTAGTTGTACTAGAAAAATTATCTTTTATAAGGTTTGCAAAGACACAAGTTAGTTTTTTTATTCAATATAACAGTGTAACTGTCATACGAAATATGAAAGGTTTATAATCATAACTCCAAAACCATATATGAAATTTGTCTTAAAAAGCCTTTAATATTGAATCTATGCGAGTTTTAGCAGAATCAGGTATTTTGGAAAGAATCACAAATACAAATATTAGATTTTACTGGCCTCATATTGGTCACACTCAAAATGACAGTTTTTGAAACATAACTCCAAAAATACACATGCAAAATGTCTAATAATGCCTGAAGAAATGCATATTCGAGAGTTTTCCAAAAAAAAAACATTTGGTAAGGTTTGCAAAAACAAAATTTGATTTGTTACTCAATTTGACATTAATGTACTTAGAATCCTGAGATAATGCGAAAAAAGCAATAAAATGTATTCAAACATAATTCCTAATCCAAACCTGCAAAATGTCTAAAAATGCCTGTGATATTGAATACATGTGAGTTTTACTAGATACAGTTGTTTTTCAATGGTTTGCAAATACAAAAATTAGGTTTTACTCAATATGACTGTACACTGTAACACTCAATATGACAGTTATTTAAACATAACTCCTACACCACACATGAAAAATGGCCAATAATGCCTGAAATAATGCATCTTTGGGAGTTTTACTCGAAACATATGCTTTTTTAAATCTTGCAAATGCAAAAAGTAGTGTTTTACTCAATATGACTATAATAGTCTGAGAATCCTGAGATAATGCGAAAAAAGCAATAAAATGTATTCAAACATAACTTCTAAACAACACATGCAAAATGGCTAATAATAGCTAGAGATATGTTTTTTTGTTAGTTGTACCAGAAAAATGATCTTTTGTAAGGTTTGCAAAGACACAAGTTAGTTTTTTTTATTCAATATAACAGTGTAACAGTCATACTAAATATGAAAGGTTTATAATCATAACTCCAAAGCCAAATATGAAATTTGTCTTAAAAAGCCTTTAATATTGAATTTATGTAAGTTTTAGCAGAATCAGGTATTTTGGAAAGAATCACAAATACAATATTAGATTTTACTGGCCTCATATTGGTCACACTCAAAATGACAGTTTTTGAAACATAACTCCAAAAATACACATGCAAAATGTCTAATGATGCCTTAAAAAATGCATCTTCAAGAGTTTTCCTGAAAAAAATATTTGGTAAGGTTTGCAAAACAAAATTTGATTTGATACTCAATTTGACAGTAATGTACTTAGAATCCTGAGATAATGCGAAAAAAGCAATAAAAATGTATTCCAACATAATTCTAATCCAAACGTGCAAAATGTCTAAAAATGCCTGTGATATTGAATACATGTGGTTTTTACTAGATACAGTTGTTTTTCTATGGTTTGCAAATACAAAAAATGAGGTTTTACTCAATATGACTGTATACTGTAACACTCAATATGACAGTTATTTACACATAACTCCTACACACACATGAAAAATGGCTAATAATGCCTGAAATAATGCATCTTTGGGAGTTTTACTCGAAACATATGCTTTTTTAAATCTTGCAAATGCAAAAAGTAGTTTTTTACTCAATATGACTATAATTAGTCTTAGAATCCTTTGATAATGCGAAAAAAGCAATAAAAATGTATTCAAACATAACTTCTAAACAACACATGCAAAATGGCTAATAATGCCTAGAGATATGTTTTTTGGTTAGTTGTATTAGAAAAATGATCTTTTATAAGGTTTGGCAAGACACAAGTTAGTTTTTTTATTCAATATAACAGTGTAACTGTCATACGAAATATGAAAGGTTTATAATCATAACTCCAAAACCATATATGAAATTTGTCTTAAAAAGCCTTTAATATTGAATCTATGCGAGTTTTAGCAGAATCAGGTATTTGGAAAGAATCACAAATACAAATATTAGATTTTTACTGGCCTCATATTGGTCACACTCAAATGACAGTTTTTGAAACATAACTCCAAAAATACACATGCAAAATGTCTAATGATGCCTTAAAAATGCATCTTCAAGAGTTTTCCTGAAAAAAAACATTGGTAAGGTTTGCAAAACAAAATTTGATTTGATACTCAATTTGACATTAATGTACTTAGAATCCTGAGATAATGCGAAAAAAGCAATAAAATGTATTCAAACATAATTCCTAATCCAAACCTGCAAAATGTCTAAAAATGCCTGTGATATTGAATACATGTGAGTTTTACTAGATACAGTTGTTTTTCAATGGTTTGCAAATACAAAAATGAGGTTTTACTCAATATGACTGTACACTGTAACACTCAATATGACAGTTATTTAAACATAACTCCTACACCACA
Source organism: Nerophis ophidion (assembly GCF_033978795.1). Classification (NCBI taxonomy): domain Eukaryota; kingdom Metazoa; phylum Chordata; class Actinopteri; order Syngnathiformes; family Syngnathidae; genus Nerophis; species Nerophis ophidion. The sequence goes on along the minus strand of NW_026906988.1, from coordinate 376,839 downwards.
CATGAAAAATGGCCAATAATGCCTGAAATAATGCATCTTTGGGAGTTTTACTCGAAACATATGCTTTTTTAAATCTTGCAAATGCAAAAAGTAGTGTTTTACTCAATATGACTATAATAGTCTGAGAATCCTGAGATAATGCGAAAAAAGCAATAAAATGTATTCAAACATAACTTCTAAACAACACATGCAAAATGGCTAATAATAGCTAGAGATATGTTTTTTTGTTAGTTGTACTAGAAAAATGATCTTTTGTAAGGTTTGCAAAGACACAAGTTAGTTTTGTTATTCAATATAACAGTGTAACTTTCATACTAAATATGAAAGGTTTATAATCATAACTCCAAAACCAAATATGAAATGTGTCTTAAAAAGCCTTTAATATTGAATTTATGTAAGTTTTAGCAGAATCAGGTATTTTGGAAAGAATCACAAATACAAATATTAGATTTTACTGGCCTCATATTGGTCACACTCAAAATGACAGTTTTTGAAACATAACTCCAAAAATACACATGCAAAATGTCTAATAATTCCTGAAGAAATGCATCTTCGAGATTTTTCCTGAAAAAAAACATTTGGTAAGGTTTGCAAAAACAAAATTTGATGTGATACTCAATTTGACAGTAATGTACTTAGAATCCTGAGATAATGCGAAAAAAGCAATAAAAATGTATTCCAACATAATTCCTAATCCAAACGTGCAAAATGTCTAAAAATGCCTGTGATATTGAATACATGTGAGTTTTACTAGATACAGTTGTTTTTCTATGGTTTGCAATACAAAAATGAGGTTTTACTCAATATGACTGTATACTGTAACACTCAATATGACAGTTATTTACACATAACTCCTACACCACACATGAAAAATGGCTAATAATGCCTGAAATAATGCATCTTTGGGAGTTTTACTCGAAACATATGCTTTTTTAAATCTTGCAAATGCAAAAAGTAGTTTTTTACTCAATATGACTATAATAGTCTTAGAATCCTTTGATAATGCGAAAAAAGCAATAAAAATGTATTCAAACATAACTTCTAAACAACACATGCAGAAAGGCTAATAATGCCTAGAGATATGTTTTTTGGTTAGTTGTACTAGAAAAATGATCTTTTATAAGGTTTGCAAAGACACAAGTTAGTTTTTTTATTCAATATAACAGTGTAACTGTCATACGAAATATGAAAGGTTTATAATCATAACTCCAAAACCATATATGAAATTTGTCTTAAAAAGCCTTTAATATTGAATCTATGCGAGTTTTAGCAGAATCAGGTATTTTGGAAAGAATCACAAATACAAATATTAGATTTTACTGGCCTCATATTGGTCACACTCAAAATGACAGTTTTTGAAACATAACTCCAAAAATACACATGCAAAATGTCTAATGATGCCTTAAAAAATGCATCTTCAAGAGTTTTCCTGAAAAAAAACATTTGGTAAGGTTTGCAAAAACAAAATTTGATTTGATACTCAATTTGACAGTAATGTACTTGGAATCCTGAGATAATGCGAAAAAAGCAATAAAAATGTATTCAAACATAATTCCTAATCCAAACGTGCAAAATGTCTAAAAATGCCTGTGATATTGAATACATGTGAGTTTTACTAGATACAGTTGTTTTTCTATGGTTTGCAAATACAAAAATGAGGTTTTACTCAATATGACTGTATACTGTAACACTCAATATGACAGTTATTTACACATAACTCCTACACCACACATGAAAAATGGCTAATAATGCCTGAAATAATGCATCTTTGGGAGTTTTACTCGAAACATATGCTTTTTTAAATCTTGCAAATGCAAAAAGTAGTTTTTTTACTCAATATGACTATAATAGTCTTAGAATCCTTTGATAATGCGAAAAAAGCAATAAAAATGTATTCAAACATAACTTCTAAACAACACATGCAAAATGGCTAATAATGCCTAGAGATATGTTTTTTGGTTAGTTGTACTAGAAAAATGATCTTTTATAAGGTTTGCAAAGACACAAGTTAGTTTTTTTATTCAATATAACAGTGTAACTGTCATACGAAATATGAAAGGTTTATAATCATAACTCCAAAACCATATATGAAATTTGTCTTAAAAAGCCTTTAATATTGAATCTATGCGAGTTTTAGCAGAATCAGGTATTTTGGAAAGAATCACAAATACAAATATTAGATTTTACTGGCCTCATATTGGTCACACTCAAAATGACAGTTTTTGAAACATAACTCCAAAAATACACATGCAAAATGTCTAATAATGCCTGAAGAAATGCATATTCGAGAGTTTTCCAAAAAAAAAACATTTGGTAAGGTTTGCAAAAACAAAATTTGATTTGTTACTCAATTTGACATTAATGTACTTAGAATCCTGAGATAATGCGAAAAAAGCAATAAAATGTATTCAAACATAATTCCTAATCCAAACCTGCAAAATGTCTAAAAATGCCTGTGATATTGAATACATGTGAGTTTTACTAGATACAGTTGTTTTTCAATGGTTTGCAAATACAAAAATGAGGTTTTACTCAATATGACTGTACACTGTAACACTCAATATGACAGTTATTTAAACATAACTCCTACACCACACATGAAAAATGGCCAATAATGCCTGAAATAATGCATCTTTGGGAGTTTTACTCGAAACATATGCTTTTTTAAATCTTGCAAATGCAAAAAGTAGTGTTTTACTCAATATGACTATAATAGTCTGAGAATCCTGAGATAATGCGAAAAAAGCAATAAAATGTATTCAAACATAACTTCTAAACAACACATGCAAAATGGCTAATAATAGCTAGAGATATGTTTTTTTGTTAGTTGTACTAGAAAAATGATCTTTTGTAAGGTTTGCAAAGACACAGGTTAGTTTTGTTATTCAATATAACAGTGTAACTTTCATACTAAATATGAAAGGTTTATAATCATAACTCCAAAACCAAATATGAAATGTGTCTTAAAAAGCCTTTAATATTGAATTTATGTAAGTTTTAGCAGAATCAGGTATTTTGGAAAGAATCACAAATACAAATATTAGATTTTACTGGCCTCATATTGGTCACACTCAAAATGACAGTTTTTGAAACATAACTCCAAAAATACACATGCAAAATGTCTAATAATTCCTGAAGAAATGCATCTTCGAGATTTTTCCTGAAAAAAAACATTTGGTAAGGTTTGCAAAAACAAAATTTGATGTGATACTCAATTTGACAGTAATGTACTTAGAATCCTGAGATAATGCGAAAAAAGCAATAAAAATGTATTCCAACATAATTCCTAATCCAAACGTGCAAAATGTCTAAAAATGCCTGTGATATTGAATACATGTGAGTTTTACTAGATACAGTTGTTTTTCTATGGTTTGCAAATACAAAAATGAGGTTTTACTCAATATGACTGTATACTGTAACACTCAATATGACAGTTATTTACACATAACTCCTACACCACACATGAAAAATGGCTAATAATGCCTGAAATAATGCATCTTTGGGAGTTTTACTCGAAACATATGCTTTTTTAAATCTTGCAAATGCAAAAAGTAGTTTTTTACTCAATATGACTATAATAGTCTTAGAATCCTTTGATAATGCGAAAAAAGCAATAAAAATGTATTCAAACATAACTTCTAAACAACACATGCAAAATGGCTAATAATGCCTAGAGATATGTTTTTTGGTTAGTTGTACTAGAAAAATGATCTTTTATAAGGTTTGCAAAGACACAAGTTAGTTTTTTTATTCAATATAACAGTGTAACTGTCATACGAAATATGAAAGGTTTATAATCATAACTCCAAAACCATATATGAAATTTGTCTTAAAAAGCCTTTAATATTGAATCTATGCGAGTTTTAGCAGAATCAGGTATTTTGGAAAGAATCACAAATACAAATATTAGATTTTACTGGCCTCATATTGGTCACACTCAAAATGACAGTTTTTGAAACATAACTCCAAAAATACACATGCAAAATGTCTAATAATGCCTGAAGAAATGCATATTCGAGAGTTTTCCAAAAAAAAAACATTTGGTAAGGTTTGCAAAAACAAAATTTGATTTGTTACTCAATTTGACATTAATGTACTTAGAATCCTGAGATAATGCGAAAAAAGCAATAAAATGTATTCAAACATAATTCCTAATCCAAACCTGCAAAATGTCTAAAAATGCCTGTGATATTGAATACATGTGAGTTTTACTAGATACAGTTGTTTTTCAATGGTTTGCAAATACAAAAATGAGGTTTTACTCAATATGACTGTACACTGTAACACTCAATATGACAGTTATTTAAACATAACTCCTACACCACACATGAAAAATGGCCAATAATGCCTGAAATAATGCATCTTTGGGAGTTTTACTCGAAACATATGCTTTTTTAAATCTTGCAAATGCAAAAAGTAGTGTTTTACTCAATATGACTATAATAGTCTGAGAATCCTGAGATAATGCGAAAAAAGCAATAAAATGTATTCAAACATAACTTCTAAACAACACATGCAAAATGGCTAATAATAGCTAGAGATATGTTTTTTTGTTAGTTGTACCAGAAAAATGATCTTTTGTAAGGTTTGCAAAGACACAAGTTAGTTTTTTTTATTCAATATAACAGTGTAACAGTCATACTAAATATGAAAGGTTTATAATCATAACTCCAAAGCCAAATATGAAATTTGTCTTAAAAAGCCTTTAATATTGAATTTATGTAAGTTTTAGCAGAATCAGGTATTTTGGAAAGAATCACAAATACAAATATTAGATTTTACTGGCCTCATATTGGTCACACTCAAAATGACAGTTTTTGAAACATAACTCCAAAAATACACATGCAAAATGTCTAATGATGCCTTAAAAAATGCATCTTCAAGAGTTTTCCTGAAAAAAAATATTTGGTAAGGTTTGCAAAAACAAAATTTGATTTGATACTCAATTTGACAGTAATGTACTTAGAATCCTGAGATAATGCGAAAAAAGCAATAAAAATGTATTCCAACATAATTCCTAATCCAAACGTGCAAAATGTCTAAAAATGCCTGTGATATTGAATACATGTGAGTTTTACTAGATACAGTTGTTTTTCTATGGTTTGCAAATACAAAAATGAGGTTTTACTCAATATGACTGTATACTGTAACACTCAATATGACAGTTATTTACACATAACTCCTACACCACACATGAAAAATGGCTAATAATGCCTGAAATAATGCATCTTTGGGAGTTTTACTCGAAACATATGCTTTTTTAAATCTTGCAAATGCAAAAAGTAGTTTTTTACTCAATATGACTATAATAGTCTTAGAATCCTTTGATAATGCGAAAAAAGCAATAAAAATGTATTCAAACATAACTTCTAAACAACACATGCAAAATGGCTAATAATGCCTAGAGATATGTTTTTTGGTTAGTTGTACTAGAAAAATTATCTTTTATAAGGTTTGCAAAGACACAAGTTAGTTTTTTTATTCAATATAACAGTGTAACTGTCATACGAAATATGAAAGGTTTATAATCATAACTCCAAAACCATATATGAAATTTGTCTTAAAAAGCCTTTAATATTGAATCTATGCGAGTTTTAGCAGAATCAGGTATTTTGGAAAGAATCACAAATACAAATATTAGATTTTACTGGCCTCATATTGGTCACACTCAAAATGACAGTTTTTGAAACATAACTCCAAAAATACACATGCAAAATGTCTAATAATGCCTGAAGAAATGCATATTCGAGAGTTTTCCAAAAAAAAAACATTTGGTAAGGTTTGCAAAAACAAAATTTGATTTGTTACTCAATTTGACATTAATGTACTTAGAATCCTGAGATAATGCGAAAAAAGCAATAAAATGTATTCAAACATAATTCCTAATCCAAACCTGCAAAATGTCTAAAAATGCCTGTGATATTGAATACATGTGAGTTGTACTAGATACAGTTGTTTTTCAATGGTTTGCAAATACAAAAATTAGGTTTTACTCAATATGACTGTACACTGTAACACTCAATATCAATCAATCAATCAATGTTTACTTATATAGCCCTAAATCACTAGTGTCTCAAAGGTATGACAGTTATTTAAACATAACTCCTACACCACACATGAAAAATGGCCAATAATGCCTGAAATAATGCATCTTTGGGAGTTTTACTCGAAACATATGCTTTTTTAAATCTTGCAAATGCAAAAAGTAGTTTTTTACTCAATATGACTATAATAGTCTTAGAATCCTGAGATAATGCGAACAAATCAATACTAAGTACATTACTGTCAAATTGAGTAACAAATCAAATTTTGTTTTTGCAAACCTTACCAAAAGCCTTTTTTTTTCAGGAAAACTCTCGAAGATGCATTTCTTCAGGCATTATTAGACATTTTGCATGTGTATTTTTGGAGTTATGTTTCAAAAACTGTCATTTTGAGTGTGACCAATATGAGGCCAGTAAAATCTAATATTTGTATTTGTGATTCTTTCCAAAATACCTGATTCTGCTAAAACTTACATAAATTCAATATTAAAGGCTTTTTAAGACAAATGTCATATTTGGTTTTGGAGTTATCATTATAAACCTTTCATATTTAGTATGACAGTTACACTGTTATATTGAATAAAAAAATTAACTTGTGTCTTTGCAAACCTTACAAAAGATAATTTTTCTAGTACAACTAACCAAAAAACATATCTCTAGGCATTATTAGCCATTTTGCATGTGTTGTTTAGAAGTTATGTGTGAATACATTTTTATTGCTTTTTTCGCATTATCTCAGGATTCCAAGACTATTATAGTCATATTGAGTAAAAAACTACTTTTTGCATTTGCAAGATTTAAAAAAGCATATGTTTCGAGTAAAACTTCCAAAGATGCATTATTTCAGGCATTATTAGCCATTTTTCATGTGTGGTGTAGGAGTTATGTTTAAATAACTGTCATATTGAGTGTTACAGTATACAGTCATATTGAGTAAAACCTCATTTTTGTATTTGCAAACCATTGAAAAACAACTGTATCTAGTAAAACTCACATGTATTCAATATCACAGGCATTTTTAGACATTTTGCAGGTTTGGATTAGGAATTATGTTTGAATACATTTTTATTGCTTTTTTCGCATTATCTCAGGATTCTAAGTACATTACTGTCAAATTGAGTAACAAATCAAATTTTGTTTTTGCAAACCTTACCAAATGTTTTTTTTCTGGAAAACTCTCGAAGATGCATTTCTTCAGGCATTATTGGACATTTTGCATGTGTATTTTTGGAGTTATGTTTCAAAAACTGTCATTTTGAGTGTGACCAATATGAGGCCAGTAAAATCTAATATTTGTATTTGTGATTCTTTCCAAAATACCTGATTCTGCTAAAACTCACATAGATTCAATATTAAAGGCTTTTTAAGACAAATTTCATATATGGTTTTGGAGTTATGATTATAAACCTTTCATATTTAGTATGACAGTTACACTGTTATATTGAATAAAAAACTAACTTGTGTCTTTGCAAACCTTATAAAAGATCATTTTTCTAGTACAACTAACCAAAAAACATATCTCTAGGCGTTATTAGCCATTTTGCATGTGTTGTTTAGAAGTTATGTTTGAATACATTTTTATTGCTTTTTTTCGCATTATCTCAGGATTCTAAGTACATTACTGTCAAATTGAGTAACAAATCAAATTTTGTTTTTGCAAACCTTACCAAATGTCTTTTTTTTCAGGAAAACTCTCGAAGATGCATTTCTTCAGGCATTATTAGACATTTTGAATGTGTATTTTTGGAGTTATGTTTCAAAAACTGTCATTTTGAGTGTGACCAATATGAGGCCAGTAAAATATAATATTTGTATTTGTGATTCTTTCCAAAATACCTGATTCTGCAAAAACTTACATAAATTCAATATTAAAGGCTTTTTAAGACAAATGTCATATTTGGTTTTGGAGTTATCATTATAAACCTTTCATATTTAGTATGACAGTTACACTGTTATATTGAATAAAAAAATTAACTTGTGTCTTTGCAAACCTTACAAAAGATAATTTTTCTAGTACAACTAACAAAAAAAACATATCTCTAGGCATTATTAGCCATTTTGCATGTGTTGTTTAGAAGTTATGTGTGAATACATTTCTATTGCTTTTTTCGCATTATCTCAGGATTCTAAGACTATTATAGTCATATTGAGTAAAAAACTAATTTTTGCATTTGCAAGATTTAAAAAAGCATATGTTTCGAGTAAAACTCCCAAAGATGCATTATTTCAGGCATTATTAGCCATTTTTCATGTGTGGTGTAGGAGTTATGTTTAAATAACTGTCATATTGAGTGTTACAGTATACAGTCGTATTGAGTAAAACCTCATTTTTGTATTTGCAAACCATAGAAAAACAACTGTATCTAGTAAAACTCACATTTATTCAATATCACAGGCATTTTTAGACATTTTGCAGGTTTGGATTAGGAATTATGTTTGAATACATTTTTATTGCTTTTTTCGCAATATCTCAGGATTCTAAGTACATTACTGTCAAATTGAGTAACAAATCAAATTTTGTTTTTGCAAACCTTACCAAATGTTTTCTTTCAGGAAAACTCTCGAAGATGCATTTCTTCAGGCATTATTAGACATTTTGCATGTGTATTTTTGGAGTTATGTTTCAAAAACTGTCATTTTGAGTGTGACCAATATGAGGCCAGTAAAATCTAATATTTGTATTTGTGATTCTTTCCAAAATACCTGATTCTGCTAAAACTCACATAGATTCAATATTAAAGGCTTTTTAAGACAAATTTCATATTTGGTTTTGGAGTTATGATTATAAACCTTTCATATTTAGTATGACAGTTACACTGTTATATTGAAAAAAAAAACTAACTTGTGTCTTTGCAAACCTTATAAAAGATCATTTTTCTAGTACAACTAACAAAAAAACATATCTCTAGGCATTATTAGCCATTTTGCATGTGTTGTTTAGAAGTTATGTTTGAATACATTTTTATTGCTTTATTCGCATTATCTCAGGATTCTAAGACTATTATAGTCATATTGAGTAAAAAACTACTTTTTGCATTTGCAAGATTTAAAAAAGCATATGTTTCGAGTAAAACTTCCAAAGATGCATTATTTCAGGCATTATTAGCCATTTTTCATGTGTGGTGTAGGAGTTATGTTTAAATAACTGTCATATTGAGTGTTACAGTATACAGTCATATTGAGTAAAACCTAATTTTTGTATTTGCAAACCATAGAAAAACAACTGTATCTAGTAAAACTCACATGTATTCAATATCACAGGCATTTTTAGACATTTTGCAGGTTTGGATTAGGAATTACATTGGAATACATTTTTATTGCTTTTTTCGCATTATCTCAGGATTCTAAGTACATTACTGTCAAATTGAGTAACAAATCAAATTTTGTTTTTGCAAACCTTACCAAATGTCTTTTTTTTCAGGAAAACTCTTTAAGGTGCATTTCTTCAGGCATTATTAGACATTTTGCATGTGTATTTTTGGAGTTATGTTTCAAAAACTGTCATTTTGAGTGTAATCAATATGAGGCCAGTAAAATCTAATATTTGTATTTGTGATTCTTTCCAAAATACCTGATTCTGCTAAAACGTACATAAATTCAATATTGAAGGCTTTTTAAGACAAATGTCATATTTGGTTTTGGAGTTATGATTATAAACCTTTCATATTTAGTATGACAGTTACACTGTTATATTGAATAAAAAAACTAACTTGTGTCTTTGCAAACCTTACAAAAGATCATTTTTCTAGTACAACTAACAAAAAACATATCTCTAGGCATTATTAGCCATTTTGCATGTGTTGTTTAGAAGTTATGTGTGAATACATTTGTATTGCTTTTTTCGCATTATCTCAGGATTCTAAGACTATTATAGTCATATTGAGTAAAAAACGACTTTTTGCATTTGCAAGATTTAAAAAAGCATACTTTTCGAGTAAAACTCCCGAAGATGCATTATTTCAGGCATTATTAGCCATTTTTCATGTGTGGTGTAGGAGTTATGTTTAAATAACTGTCATATTGAGTGTTACAGTATACAGTCATATTGAGTAAAACCTCATTTTTGTATTTGCAAACCATTGAAAAACAACTGTATCTAGTAAAACTCACATGTATTCAATATCACAGGCATTTTTAGACATTTTGCAGGTTTTGATTAGGAATTATGTTTGAATACATTTTTATTGCTTTTTTGCATTATCTCAGGATTCTAAGTACATTACTGTCAAATTGAGTAACAAATCAAATTTTGTTTTTGCAAACCTTACCAAATGTTTTTTTCTGGAAAACTCTCGAAGATGCATTTCTTCAGGCATTATTAGACATTTTGCATGTGTATTTTTGGAGTTATGTTTCAAAAACTGTCATTTTGAGTGTGACCAATATGAGGCCAGTAAAATCTAATATTTGTATTTGTGATTCTTTCCAAAATACCTGATTCTGCTAAAACTCACATAGATTCAATATTAAAGGCTTTTTAAGACAAATTTCATATTTGGTTTTGGAGTTATGATTATAAACCTTTCATATTTAGTATGACAGTTACACTGTTATATTGAATAAAAAAACTAACTTGTGTCTTTGCAAACCTTATAAAAGATCATTTTTCTAGTACAACTAACAAAAAAACATATCTCTAGGCATTATTAGCCATTTTGCATGTGTTGTTTAGAAGTTATGTTTGAATACATTTTTATTGCTTTTTTCGCATTATCTCAGGATTCTAAGACTATTATAGTCATATTGAGTAAAAAACTACTTTTTGCATTTGCAAGATTTAAAAAAGCATATGTTTCGAGTAAAACTCCCAAAGATGCATTATTTCATGCATTATTAGCCATTTTTCATGTGTGGTGTAGGAGTTATGTTTAAATAACTGTCATATTGAGTGTTACAGTATACAGTCATATTGAGTAAAACCTCATTTTTGTATTTGCAAACCATAGAAAAACAACTGTATCTAGTAAAACTCACATGTATTCAATATCACAGGCCTTTTTAGACATTTTGCAGGTTTGGATTAGGAATTATGTTTGAATACATTTTTATTGCTTTTTTCGCATTATCTCAGGATTCTAAGACTATTATAGTCATATTGAGTAAAAAACTACTTTTTGCATTTGCAAGATTTGAAAAAGGATATGTTTCGAGTAAAACTCCCAAAGATGCATTATTTCATGCATTATTAGCCATTTTTCATGTGTGGTGTAGGAGTTATGTTTAAATAACTGTCATATTGAGTGTTACAGTATACAGTCATATTGAGTAAAACCTCATTTTTGTATTTGCAAACCATAGAAAAACAACTGTATCTAGTAAAAATCACATGTATTCAATATCACAGGCATTTTTAGACATTTTGCAGGTTGGGATTAAGAATTATGTTTGAATACATTTTTATTGCTTTTTTCGCATTATCTCAGGATTCTAAGTACATTACTGTCAAATTGAGTAACAAATCAAATTTTGTTTTTGCAAACCTTACCAAATGTCTTTTTTTTCAGGAAAACTCTCGAAGATGCATTTCTTCAGGCATTATTAAACATTTGCATGTGTATTTTTGGAGTTATGTTTCAAAAACTGTCATTTTGAGTGTGACCAATATGAGGCCAGTGAAATCTAATATTTGTATTTGTGATTCTTTCCAAAATACCTGATTCTGCTAAATCTCACATAGATTCAATATTAAAGGCTTTTTAAGACAAATTTCATATTTGGTTTTGGAGTTATGATTATAAACCTTTCATATTTAGTATGACAGTTACACCGTTATATTGAATAAAAAAACTAACTTGTGTCTTTGCAAACCTTATAAAAGATCATTTTTCTAGTACAACTAACAAAAAAACATATCTCTAGGCATTATTAGCCATTTTGCATGTGTTGTTTAGAAGTTATGTTTGAATACATTTTTATTGCTTTTTTCGCATTATCTCAGGATTCTAAGACTATTATAGTCATATTGAGTAAAAAACTACTTTTTGCATTTGCAAGATTTAAAAAAGCATATGTTTCGAGTAAAACTCCCAAAGATGCATTATTTCATGCATTATTAGCCATTTTTCATGTGTGGTGTAGGAGTTATGTTTAAATAACTGTCATATTGAGTGTTACAGTATACAGTCATATTGAGTAAAACCTCATTTTTGTATTTGCAAACCATAGAAAAACAACTGTATCTAGTAAAACTCACATGTATTCAATATCACAGGCATTTTTAGACATTTTGCAGGTTTGGATTAAGAATTATGTTTGAATACATTTTTATTGCTTTTTTCGCATTATCTCAGGATTCAAAGTACATTACTGTCAAATTGAGTAACAAATCAAATTTTGTTTTTGCAAACCTTACCAAATGTCTTTTTTTTCAGGAAAACTCTCGAAGATGCATTTCTTCAGGCATTATTAGACATTTTGCATGTGTATTTTTGGAGTTATGTTTCAAAAACTGTCATTTTGAGTGTGACCAATATGAGGCCAGTAAAATCTAATATTTGTATTTGTGATTCTTTCCAAAATACCTGATTGTGCTAAAACTTACATAAATTCAATATTAAAGGCTTTTTAAGACAAATGTCATATTTGGTTTTGGAGTTATCATTATAAACCTTTCATATTTAGTATGACAGTTACACTGTTATATTGAATAAAAAAATTAACTTGTGTCTTTGCAAACCTTACAAAAGATCATTTTTCTAGTACAACTAACAAAAAAACATATCTCTAGGCATTATTAGCCATTTTGCATGTGTTGTTTAGAAGTTATGTGTGAATACACTTTTATTGCTTTTTTCGCATTATCTCAGGATTCTAAGACTATTATAGTCATATTGAGTAAAAAACTACTTTTTGCATTTGCAAGATTTAAAAAAGCATATGTTTCGAGTAAAACTCCCAAAGATGCATTATTTCAGGCATTATTAGCCATTTTTCATGTGTGGTGTAGGAGTTATGTTTAAATAACTGTCATATTGAGTGTTACAGTATACAGTCATATTGAGTAAAACCTCATTTTTGTATTTGCAAACCATTGAAAAACAACTGTATCTAGTAAAACTCACATGTATTCAATATCACAGGCCTTTTTAGACATTTTGCACGTTTGGATTAGGAATTATGTTTGAATACATTTTTATTGCTTTTTTCGCATTATCTCAGGATTCTAAGACTATTATAGTCATATTGAGTAAAAAACTACTTTTGCATTTGCAAGATTTAAAAAAGCATATGTTTCGAGTAAAACTCCCAAAGATGCATTATTTTAGGCATTATTAGCCATTCTTCATGTGTGGTGTAGGAGTTATGTTTAAATAACTGTCATATTGAGTGTTAAAGTATACAGTCATATTGAGTAAAACCTCATTTTTGTATTTGCAAACCATAGAAAAACAACTGTATCTAGTAAAACTCACATGTATTCAATATCACAGGCATTTTTAGACATTTTGCACGTTTGGATTAGGAATTATATTGGAATACATTTTTATTGCTTTTTTCGCATTATCTCAGGATTCTAAGTACATTACTGTCAAATTGAGTAACGAATCAAAATTTGTTTTTGCAAACCTTACCAAATGTTTTTTTTCTGGAAAACTCTCGAAGATGCATTTCTTCAGGAATTATTAGACATTTTGCATGTGTATTTTTGGAGTTATGTTTCAAAAACTGTCATTTTGAGTGTGACCAATATGAGGCCAGTAAAATATAATATTTGTATTTGTGATTCTTTCCAAAATACCTGATTCTGCTAAAACTCACATAGATTCAATATTAAAGGCTTTTTAAGACAAATTTCATATTTGGTTTTGGAGTTATGATTATAAACCTTTCATATTTAGTATGACAGTTACACTGTTATATTGAATAAAAAAACTAACTTGTGTCTTTGCAAACCTTATAAAAGATCATTTTTCTAGTACAACTAACAAAAAAACATATCTCTAGGCATTATTAGCCATTTTGCATGTGTTGTTTAGAAGTTATGTTTGAATACATTTTTATTGCTTTTTTCGCATTATCTCAGGATTCTAAGACTATTATAGTCATATTGAGTAAAAAACTACTTTTTGCATTTGCAAGATTTAAAAAAGCATATGTTTCGAGTAAAACTCCCAAAGATGCATTATTTCATGCATTATTAGCCATTTCTCATGTGTGGTGTAGGAGTTATGTTTAAATAACTGTCATATTGAGTGTTACAGTATACAGTCATATTGAGTAAAACCTCATTTTTGTATTTGCAAACCATAGAAAAACAACTGTATCTAGTAAAACTCACATGTATTCAATATCACAGGCATTTTTAGACATTTTGCAGGTTTGGATTAAGAATTATGTTTGAATAAATTTTTATTGCTTTTTTCGCATTATCTCAGGATTCTAAGTACATTACTGTCAAATTGAGTAACAAATCAAATTTTGTTTTTGCAAACCTTACCAAATGTTTTTTTTCTGGAAAACTCTCGAAGATGCATTTCTTCAGGCATTATTAGACATTTTGCATGTGTATTTTTGGAGTTATGTTTCAAAAACTGTCATTTTGAGTGTGACCAATATGAGGCCAGTAAAATCTAATATTTGTATTTGTGATTCTTTCCAAAATACCTGATTGTGCTAAAACTTACATAAATTCAATATTAAAGGCTTTTTAAGACAAATGTCATATTTGGTTTTGGAGTTATCATTATAAACCTTTCATATTTAGTATGACAGTTACACTGTTATGTTGAATAAAAAAATAACTTGTGTCTTTGCAAACCTTACAAAAGATCATTTTTCTAGTACAACTAATAAAAAACATATCTCTAGGCATTATTAGCCATTTTGCATGTGTTGTTTAGAAGTTATGTGTGAATACATTTTTATTGCTTTTTTCGCATTATCTCAGGATTCTAAGACTATTATAGTCATATTGAGTAAAAAACTACTTTTTGCATTTGCAAGATTTAAAAAAGCATACGTTTCGAGTAAAACTCCCAAAGATGCATTATTTCAGGCATTATTAGCCATTTTTCATGTGTGGTGTAGGAGTTATGTTTAAATAACTGTCATATTGAGTGTTACAGTATACAGTCATATTGAGTAAAACCTCATTTTTGTATTTGCAAACCATTGAAAAACAATTGTATCTAGTAAAACTCACATGTATTCAATATCACAGGCATTTTTAGACATTTTGCAGGTTTGGATTAGGAATTATGTTTGAATACATTTTTATTGCTTTTTTGCATTATCTCAGGATTCTAAGTACATTACTGTCAAATTGAGTAACAAATCAAATTTTGTTTTTGCAAACCTTACCAAATGTTTTTTTCTGGAAAACTCTCGAAGATGCATTTCTTCAGGCATTATTAGACATTTTGCATGTGTATTTTTGGAGTTATGTTTCAAAAACTGTCATTTTGAGTGTGACCAATATGAGGCCAGTAAAATCTAATATTTGTATTTGTGATTCTTTCCAAAATACCTGATTTTGCTAAAACTCACATAGATTCAATATTAAAGGCTTTTTAAGACAAATTTCATATTTGGTTTTGGAGTTATGATTATAAACCTTTCATATTTAGTATGACAGTTACACTGTTATATTGAATAAAAAAACTAACTTGTGTCTTTGCAAACCTTATAAAAGATCATTTTTCTAGTACAACTAACAAAAAAACATATCTCTAGGCATTATTAGCCATTTTGCATGTGTTGTTTAGAAGTTATGTGTGAATACATTTTTATTGCTTTTTTCGCATTATCTCAGGATTCTAAGACTATTATAGTCATATTGAGTAAAAAACTACTTTTGCATTTGCAAGATTTAAAAAAGCATATGTTTCGAGTAAAACTCCCAAAGATGCATTATTTTAGGCATTATTAGCCATTCTTCATGTGTGGTGTAGGAGTTATGTTTAAATAACTGTCATATTGAGTGTTAAAGTATACAGTCATATTGAGTAAAACCTCATTTTTGTATTTGCAAACCATAGAAAAACAACTGTATCTAGTAAAACTCACATGTATTCAATATCACAGGCATTTTTAGACATTTTGCACGTTTGGATTAGGAATTATATTGGAATACATTTTTATTGCTTTTTTCGCATTATCTCAGGATTCTAAGTACATTACTGTCAAATTGAGTAACGAATCAAAATTTGTTTTTGCAAACCTTACCAAATGTTTTTTTTCTGGAAAACTCTCGAAGATGCATTTCTTCAGGAATTATTAGACATTTTGCATGTGTATTTTTGGAGTTATGTTTCAAAAACTGTCATTTTGAGTGTGACCAATATGAGGCCAGTAAAATATAATATTTGTATTTGTGATTCTTTCCAAAATACCTGATTCTGCTAAAACTCACATAGATTCAATATTAAAGGCTTTTTAAGACAAATTTCATATTTGGTTTTGGAGTTATGATTATAAACCTTTCATATTTAGTATGACAGTTACACTGTTATATTGAATAAAAAAACTAACTTGTGTCTTTGCAAACCTTATAAAAGATCATTTTTCTAGTACAACTAACAAAAAAACATATCTCTAGGCATTATTAGCCATTTTGCATGTGTTGTTTAGAAGTTATGTTTGAATACATTTTTATTGCTTTTTTCGCATTATCTCAGGATTCTAAGACTATTATAGTCATATTGAGTAAAAAACTACTTTTTGCATTTGCAAGATTTAAAAAAGCATATGTTTCGAGTAAAACTCCCAAAGATGCATTATTTCATGCATTATTAGCCATTTCTCATGTGTGGTGTAGGAGTTATGTTTAAATAACTGTCATATTGAGTGTTACAGTATACAGTCATATTGAGTAAAACCTCATTTTTGTATTTGCAAACCATAGAAAAACAACTGTATCTAGTAAAACTCACATGTATTCAATATCACAGGCATTTTTAGACATTTTGCAGGTTTGGATTAAGAATTATGTTTGAATAAATTTTTATTGCTTTTTTCGCATTATCTCAGGATTCTAAGTACATTACTGTCAAATTGAGTAACAAATCAAATTTTGTTTTTGCAAACCTTACCAAATGTTTTTTTTCTGGAAAACTCTCGAAGATGCATTTCTTCAGGCATTATTAGACATTTTGCATGTGTATTTTTGGAGTTATGTTTCAAAAACTGTCATTTTGAGTGTGACCAATATGAGGCCAGTAAAATCTAATATTTGTATTTGTGATTCTTTCCAAAATACCTGATTGTGCTAAAACTTACATAAATTCAATATTAAAGGCTTTTTAAGACAAATGTCATATTTGGTTTTGGAGTTATCATTATAAACCTTTCATATTTAGTATGACAGTTACACTGTTATGTTGAATAAAAAAATAACTTGTGTCTTTGCAAACCTTACAAAAGATCATTTTTCTAGTACAACTAATAAAAAACATATCTCTAGGCATTATTAGCCATTTTGCATGTGTTGTTTAGAAGTTATGTGTGAATACATTTTTATTGCTTTTTTCGCATTATCTCAGGATTCTAAGACTATTATAGTCATATTGAGTAAAAAACTACTTTTTGCATTTGCAAGATTTAAAAAAGCATACGTTTCGAGTAAAACTCCCAAAGATGCATTATTTCAGGCATTATTAGCCATTTTTCATGTGTGGTGTAGGAGTTATGTTTAAATAACTGTCATATTGAGTGTTACAGTATACAGTCATATTGAGTAAAACCTCATTTTTGTATTTGCAAACCATTGAAAAACAATTGTATCTAGTAAAACTCACATGTATTCAATATCACAGGCATTTTTAGACATTTTGCAGGTTTGGATTAGGAATTATGTTTGAATACATTTTTATTGCTTTTTTGCATTATCTCAGGATTCTAAGTACATTACTGTCAAATTGAGTAACAAATCAAATTTTGTTTTTGCAAACCTTACCAAATGTTTTTTTCTGGAAAACTCTCGAAGATGCATTTCTTCAGGCATTATTAGACATTTTGCATGTGTATTTTTGGAGTTATGTTTCAAAAACTGTCATTTTGAGTGTGACCAATATGAGGCCAGTAAAATCTAATATTTGTATTTGTGATTCTTTCCAAAATACCTGATTTTGCTAAAACTCACATAGATTCAATATTAAAGGCTTTTTAAGACAAATTTCATATTTGGTTTTGGAGTTATGATTATAAACCTTTCATATTTAGTATGACAGTTACACTGTTATATTGAATAAAAAAACTAACTTGTGTCTTTGCAAACCTTATAAAAGATCATTTTTCTAGTACAACTAACAAAAAAACATATCTCTAGGCATTATTAGCCATTTTGCATGTGTTGTTTAGAAGTTATGTGTGAATACATTTTTATTGCTTTTTTCGCATTATCTCAGGATTCTAAGACTATTATAGTCATATTGAGTAAAAAACTACTTTTTGCATTTGCAAGATTTAAAAAAGCATACGTTTCGAGTAAAACTCCCAAAGATGCATTATTTCAGGCATTATTAGCCATTTTTCATGTGTGGTGTAGGAGTTATGTTTAAATAACTGTCATATTGAGTGTTACAGTATACAGTCATATTGAGTAAAACCTCATTTTTGTATTTGCAAACCATAGAAAAACAACTGTATCTAGTAAAAATCACATGTATTCAATATCACAGGCATTTTTAGACATTTTGCAGGTTGGGATTAAGAATTATGTTTGAATACATTTTTATTGCTTTTTTCGCATTATCTCAGGATTCTAAGTACATTACTGTCAAATTGAGTAACAAATCAAATTTTGTTTTTGCAAACCTTACCAAATGTCTTTTTTTTCAGGAAAACTCTCGAAGATGCATTTCTTCAGGCATTATTAAACATTTGCATGTGTATTTTTGGAGTTATGTTTCAAAAACTGTCATTTTGAGTGTGACCAATATGAGGCCAGTGAAATCTAATATTTGTATTTGTGATTCTTTCCAAAATACCTGATTCTGCTAAATCTCACATAGATTCAATATTAAAGGCTTTTTAAGACAAATTTCATATTTGGTTTTGGAGTTATGATTATAAACCTTTCATATTTAGTATGACAGTTACACCGTTATATTGAATAAAAAAACTAACTTGTGTCTTTGCAAACCTTATAAAAGATCATTTTTCTAGTACAACTAACAAAAAAACATATCTCTAGGCATTATTAGCCATTTTGCATGTGTTGTTTAGAAGTTATGTTTGAATACATTTTTATTGCTTTTTTCGCATTATCTCAGGATTCTAAGACTATTATAGTCATATTGAGTAAAAAACTACTTTTTGCATTTGCAAGATTTAAAAAAGCATATGTTTCGAGTAAAACTCCCAAAGATGCATTATTTCATGCATTATTAGCCATTTTTCATGTGTGGTGTAGGAGTTATGTTTAAATAACTGTCATATTGAGTGTTACAGTATACAGTCATATTGAGTAAAACCTCATTTTTGTATTTGCAAACCATAGAAAAACAACTGTATCTAGTAAAACTCACATGTATTCAATATCACAGGCATTTTTAGACATTTTGCAGGTTTGGATTAAGAATTATGTTTGAATACATTTTTATTGCTTTTTTCGCATTATCTCAGGATTCAAAGTACATTACTGTCAAATTGAGTAACAAATCAAATTTGGTTTTTGCAAACCTTACCAAATGTCTTTTTTTTCAGGAAAACTCTCGAAGATGCATTTCTTCAGGCATTATTAGACATTTTGCATGTGTATTTTTGGAGTTATGTTTCAAAAACTGTCATTTTGAGTGTGACCAATATGAGGCCAGTAAAATCTAATATTTGTATTTGTGATTCTTTCCAAAATACCTGATTGTGCTAAAACTTACATAAATTCAATATTAAAGGCTTTTTAAGACAAATGTCATATTTGGTTTTGGAGTTATCATTATAAACCTTTCATATTTAGTATGACAGTTACACTGTTATATTGAATAAAAAAATTAACTTGTGTCTTTGCAAACCTTACAAAAGATCATTTTTCTAGTACAACTAACAAAAAAACATATCTCTAGGCATTATTAGCCATTTTGCATGTGTTGTTTAGAAGTTATGTGTGAATACACTTTTATTGCTTTTTTCGCATTATCTCAGGATTCTAAGACTATTATAGTCATATTGAGTAAAAAACTACTTTTTGCATTTGCAAGATTTAAAAAAGCATATGTTTCGAGTAAAACTCCCAAAGATGCATTATTTCAGGCATTATTAGCCATTTTTCATGTGTGGTGTAGGAGTTATGTTTAAATAACTGTCATATTGAGTGTTACAGTATACAGTCATATTGAGTAAAACCTCATTTTTGTATTTGCAAACCATTGAAAAACAACTGTATCTAGTAAAACTCACTTGTATTCAATATCACAGGCCTTTTTAGACATTTTGCACGTTTGGATTAGGAATTATGTTTGAATACATTTTTATTGCTTTTTTCGCATTATCTCAGGATTCTAAGACTATTATAGTCATATTGAGTAAAAAACTACTTTTGCATTTGCAAGATTTAAAAAAGCATATGTTTCGAGTAAAACTCCCAAAGATGCATTATTTTAGGCATTATTAGCCATTCTTCATGTGTGGTGTAGGAGTTATGTTTAAATAACTGTCATATTGAGTGTTACAGTATACAGTCATATTGAGTAAAACCTCATTTTTGTATTTGCAAACCATAGAAAAACAACTGTATCTAGTAAAACTCACATGTATTCAATATCACAGGCATTTTTAGACATTTTGCACGTTTGGATTAGGAATTATATTGGAATACATTTTTATTGCTTTTTTCGCATTATCTCAGGATTCTAAGTACATTACTGTCAAATTGAGTAACGAATCAAAATTTGTTTTTGCAAACCTTACCAAATGTTTTTTTTCTGGAAAACTCTCGAAGATGCATTTCTTCAGGAATTATTAGACATTTTGCATGTGTATTTTTGGAGTTATGTTTCAAAAACTGTCATTTTGAGTGTGACCAATATGAGGCCAGTAAAATATAATATTTGTATTTGTGATTCTTTCCAAAATACCTGATTCTGCTAAAACTCACATAGATTCAATATTAAAGGCTTTTTAAGACAAATTTCATATTTGGTTTTGGAGTTATGATTATAAACCTTTCATATTTAGTATGACAGTTACACTGTTATATTGAATAAAAAAACTAACTTGTGTCTTTGCAAACCTTATAAAAGATCATTTTTCTAGTACAACTAACAAAAAAACATATCTCTAGGCATTATTAGCCATTTTGCATGTGTTGTTTAGAAGTTATGTTTGAATACATTTTTATTGCTTTTTTCGCATTATCTCAGGATTCTAAGACTATTATAGTCATATTGAGTAAAAAACTACTTTTTGCATTTGCAAGATTTAAAAAAGCATATGTTTCGAGTAAAACTCCCAAAGATGCATTATTTCATGCATTATTAGCCATTTCTCATGTGTGGTGTAGGAGTTATGTTTAAATAACTGTCATATTGAGTGTTACAGTATACAGTCATATTGAGTAAAACCTCATTTTTGTATTTGCAAACCATAGAAAAACAACTGTATCTAGTAAAACTCACATGTATTCAATATCACAGGCATTTTTAGACATTTTGCAGGTTTGGATTAAGAATTATGTTTGAATACATTTTTATTGCTTTTTTCGCATTATCTCAGGATTCTAAGTACATTACTGTCAAATTGAGTAACAAATCAAATTTTGTTTTTGCAAACCTTACCAAATGTTTTTTTTCTGGAAAACTCTCGAAGATGCATTTCTTCAGGCATTATTAGACATTTTGCATGTGTATTTTTGGAGTTATGTTTCAAAAACTGTCATTTTGAGTGTGACCAATATGAGGCCAGTAAAATCTAATATTTGTATTTGTGATTCTTTCCAAAATACCTGATTGTGCTAAAACTTACATAAATTCAATATTAAAGGCTTTTTAAGACAAATGTCATATTTGGTTTTGGAGTTATCATTATAAACCTTTCATATTTAGTATGACAGTTACACTGTTATGTTGAATAAAAAAATAACTTGTGTCTTTGCAAACCTTACAAAAGATCATTTTTCTAGTACAACTAATAAAAAACATATCTCTAGGCATTATTAGCCATTTTGCATGTGTTGTTTAGAAGTTATGTGTGAATACATTTTTATTGCTTTTTTCGCATTATCTCAGGATTCTAAGACTATTATAGTCATATTGAGTAAAAAACTACTTTTTGCATTTGCAAGATTTAAAAAAGCATACGTTTCGAGTAAAACTCCCAAAGATGCATTATTTCAGGCATTATTAGCCATTTTTCATGTGTGGTGTAGGAGTTATGTTTAAATAACTGTCATATTGAGTGTTACAGTATACAGTCATATTGAGTAAAACCTCATTTTTGTATTTGCAAACCATTGAAAAACAATTGTATCTAGTAAAACTCACATGTATTCAATATCACAGGCATTTTTAGACATTTTGCAGGTTTGGATTAGGAATTATGTTTGAATACATTTTTATTGCTTTTTTGCATTATCTCAGGATTCTAAGTACATTACTGTCAAATTGAGTAACAAATCAAATTTTGTTTTTGCAAACCTTACCAAATGTTTTTTTCTGGAAAACTCTCGAAGATGCATTTCTTCAGGCATTATTAGACATTTTGCATGTGTATTTTTGGAGTTATGTTTCAAAAACTGTCATTTTGAGTGTGACCAATATGAGGCCAGTAAAATCTAATATTTGTATTTGTGATTCTTTCCAAAATACCTGATTTTGCTAAAACTCACATAGATTCAATATTAAAGGCTTTTTAAGACAAATTTCATATTTGGTTTTGGAGTTATGATTATAAACCTTTCATATTTAGTATGACAGTTACACTGTTATATTGAATAAAAAAACTAACTTGTTTCTTTGCAAACCTTATAAAAGATCATTTTTCTAGTACAACTAACAAAAAAACATATCTCTAGGCATTATTAGCCATTTTGCATGTGTTGTTTAGAAGTTATGTTTGAATACATTTTTGTTGCTTTTTTCGCATTATCTCAGGATTCTAAGACTATTATAGTCATATTGAGTAAAAAACTACTTTTTGCATTTGCAAGATTTAAAAAAGCATATGTTTCGAGTAAAACTCCCAAAGATGCATTATTTCAGGCATTATTAGCCATTTTTCATGTGTGGTGTAGGAGTTATGTTTAAATAACTGTCATATTGAGTGTTACAGTATACAGTCATATTGAGTAAAACCTCATTTTTGTATTTGCAAACCATAGAAAAACAACTGTATCTAGTAAAACTCACATGTATTCAATATCACAGGCCTTTTTAGACATTTTGCAGGTTTGGATTAGGAATTATGTTTGAATACATTTTTATTGCTTTTTTCGCATTATCTCAGGATTCTAAGACTATTATAGTCATATTGAGTAAAAAACTACTTTTGCATTTGCAAGATTTAAAAAAGCATATGTTTCGAGTAAAACTCCCAAAGATGCATTATTTTAGGCATTATTAGCCATTCTTCATGTGTGGTGTAGGAGTTATGTTTAAATAACTGTCATATTGAGTGTTAAAGTATACAGTCATATTGAGTAAAACCTCATTTTTGTATTTGCAAACCATAGAAAAACAACTCTATCTATTAAAACTCACATGTATTCAATATCACAGGCATTTTTAGACATTTTGCACGTTTGGATTAGGAATTATATTGGAATACATTTTTATTGCTTTTTTCGCATTATCTCAGGATTCTAAGTACATTACTGTCAAATTGAGTAACGAATCAAATTTTGTTTTTGCAAACCTTACCAAATGTTTTTTTTCTGGAAAACTCTCGAAGATGCATTTTTTCAGGCATTATTAGACATTTTGCATGTGTATTTTTGGAGTTATATTTCAAAAACTGTCATTTTGAGTGTGACCAATATGGGGCCAGTAAAATCTAATATTTGTATTTGTGATTCTTTCCAAAATACCTGATTCTGCTAAATCTCACATAGATTCAATATTAAAGGCTTTTTAAGACAAATTTCATATTTGGTTTTGGAGTTATGATTATAAACCTTTCATATTTAGTATGACAGTTACACCGTTATATTGAATAAAAAAACTAACTTGTGTCTTTGCAAACCTTATAAAAGATCATTTTTCTAGTACAACTAACAAAAAAACATATCTCTAGGCATTATTAGCCATTTTGCATGTGTTGTTTAGAAGTTATGTTTGAATACATTTTTATTGCTTTTTTCGCATTATCTCAGGATTCTAAGACTATTATAGTCATATTGAGTAAAAAACTACTTTTTGCATTTGCAAGATTTAAAAAAGCATATGTTTCGAGTAAAACTCCCAAAGATGCATTATTTCATGCATTATTAGCCATTTTTCATGTGTGGTGTAGGAGTTATGTTTAAATAACTGTCATATTGAGTGTTACAGTATACAGTCATATTGAGTAAAACCTCATTTTTGTATTTGCAAACCATTGAAAAACAACTGTATCTAGTAAAACTCACATGTATTCAATATCACAGGCATTTTTAGACATTTTGCAGGTTTGGATTAAGAATTATGTTTGAATACATTTTTATTGCTTTTTTCGCATTATCTCAGGATTCTAAGTACATTACTGTCAAATTGAGTAACATATCAAATTTTGTTTTTGCAAACCTTACCAAATGTTTTTTTTCTGGAAAACTCTCGAAGATGCATTTCTTCAGGCATTATTAGACATTTTGCATGTGTATTTTTGGAGTTATGTTTCAAAAACTGTCATTTTGAGTGTGACCAATATGAGGCCAGTAAAATGTAATATTTGTATTTGTGATTCTTTCCAAAATACCTGATTCTGCTAAAACTCACATAGATTCAATATTAAAGGCTTTTTAAGACAACTTTCATATTTGGTTTTGGAGTTATGATTATAAACCTTTCATATTTAGTATGACAGTTACACTGTTATATTGAATAAAAAAAACTAACTTGTGTCTTTGCAAACCTTATAAAAGATCATTTTTCTAGTACAACTAACAAAAAAACATATCTCTAGGCATTATTAGCCATTTTGCATGTGTTGTTTAGAAGTTATGTTTGAATACATTTTTATTGCTTTTTTCGCATTATCTCAGGATTCTAAGACTATTATAGTCATATTGAGTAAAAAACTACTTTTTGCATTTGCAAGATTTAAAAAAGCATATGTTTCGAGTAAAACTCCCAAAGATGCATTATTTCATGCATTATTAGCCATTTTTCATGTGTGGTGTAGGAGTTATGTTTAAATAACTGTCATATTGAGTGTTACAGTATACAGTCATATTGAGTAAAACCTAATTTTTGTATTTGCAAACCATAGAAAAACAACTGTATCTAGTAAAACTCACATGTATTCAATATCCCAGGCATTTTTAGACATTTTACAGGTTTGGATTAGGAAATATGTTTGAATACATTTTTATGGCTTTTTTCGCATTATCTCAGGATTCTAAGTACATTACTGTCAAATTGAGTAACAAATCAAATTTTGTTTTTGCAAACCTTACCAAATGTCTTTTTTTTCAGGAAAACTCTTGAAGATGCATTTCTTCAGGCATTATTAGACATTTTGCATGTGTATTTTTGGAGTTATGTTTCAAAAACTGTCATTTTGAGTGTGATCAATATGAGGCCAGTAAAATCTAATATTTGTATTTGTGATTCTTTCCAAAATACCTGATTCTGCTAAAACTTACATAAATTCAATATTAAAGGCTTTTTAAGACAAATGTCATATTTGGTTTTGGAGTTATCATTATAAACCTTTCATATTTAGTATGACAGTTACACTGTTATGTTGAATAAAAAAAATAACTTGTGTGCTTGCAAACCTTACAAAAGATCATTTTTCTAGTACAACTAATAAAAAACATATCTCTAGGCATTATTAGCCATTTTGCATGTGTTGTTTAGAAGTTATGTGTGAATACATTTTTATTGCTTTTTTCGCATTATCTCAGGATTCTAAGACTATTATAGTCATATTGAGTAAAAAACGACTTTTTGCATTTGCAAGATTTATAAAAGCATACGTTTCGAGTAAAACTACCAAAGATGCATTATTTCAGGCATTATTAGCCATTTTTCAGGTGTGGTGTAGGAGTTATGTTTAAATAACTGTCATATTGAGTGTTACAGTATACAGTCATATTGAGTAAAACCTCATTTTTGTATTTGCAAACCATTGAAAAACAACTGTATCTAGTAAAACTCACATGTATTCAATATCACAGGCATTTTTAGACATTTTGCAGGTTTGGATTAGGAATTATGTTTGAATACATTTTTATTGCTTTTTTGCATTATCTCAGGATTCTAAGTACATTACTGTCAAATTGAGTAACAAATCAAATTTTGTTTTTGCAAACCTTACCAAATGTTTTTTTCTGGAAAACTCTCGAAGATGCATTTCTTCAGGCATTATTAGACATTTTGCATGTGTATTTTTGGAGTTATGTTTCAAAAACTGTCATTTTGAGTGTGACCAATATGAGGCCAGTAAAATCTAATATTTGTATTTGTGATTCTTTCCAAAATACCTGATTTTGCTAAAACTCACATAGATTCAATATTAAAGGCTTTTTAAGACAAATTTCATATTTGGTTTTGGAGTTATGATTATAAACCTTTCATATTTAGTATGACAGTTACACTGTTATATTGAATAAAAAAACTAACTTGTGTCTTTGCAAACCTTATAAAAGATAATTTTTCTAGTACAACTAACAAAAAAACATATCTCTAGGCATTATTAGGCATTTTGCATGTGTTGTTTGGAAGTTATGTTTGAATACATTTTTATTGCTTTTTTCGCATTATCTCAGGATTCTAAGACTATTATAGTCATATTGAGTAAAAAACTACTTTTTGCATTTGCAAGATTTAAAAAAGCATATGTTTCGAGTAAAACTCCCAAAGATGCATTATTTCA
The DNA here is from genome assembly GCF_033978795.1 of Nerophis ophidion. NCBI lineage: Eukaryota > Metazoa > Chordata > Actinopteri > Syngnathiformes > Syngnathidae > Nerophis > Nerophis ophidion. The sequence goes on along the minus strand of NW_026906988.1, from coordinate 349,849 downwards.
TGCATTATTAGCCATTTTTCATGTGTGGTGTAGGAGTTATGTTTAAATAACTGTCATATTGAGTGTTACAGTATACAGTCATATTGAGTAAAACCTCATTTTTGTATTTGCAAACCATAGAAAAACAACTGTATCTAGTAAAACTCACATGTATTCAATATCACAGGCCTTTTTAGACATTTTGCAGGTTTGGATTAGGAATTATGTTTGAATACATTTTTATTGCTTTTTTCGCATTATCTCAGGATTCTAAGACTATTATAGTCATATTGAGTAAAAAACTACTTTTTGCATTTGCAAGATTTAAAAAAGCATATGTTTCGAGTAAAACTCCCAAAGATGCATTATTTCATGCATTATTAGCCATTTTTCATGTGTGGTGTAGGAGTTATGTTTAAATAACTGTCATATTGAGTGTTACAGTATACAGTCATATTGAGTAAAACCTCATTTTTGTATTTGCAAACCATAGAAAAACAACTGTATCTAGTAAAACTCACATGTATTCAATATCACAGGCCTTTTTAGACATTTTGCAGGTTTGGATTAGGAATTATGTTTGAATACATTTTTATTGCTTTTTTCGCATTATCTCAGGATTCTAAGACTATTATAGTCATATTGAGTAAAAAACTACTTTTTGCATTTGCAAGATTTGAAAAAGGATATGTTTCGAGTAAAACTCCCAAAGATGCATTATTTCATGCATTATTAGCCATTTTTCATGTGTGGTGTAGGAGTTATGTTTAAATAACTGTCATATTGAGTGTTACAGTATACAGTCATATTGAGTAAAACCTCATTTTTGTATTTGCAAACCATAGAAAAACAACTGTATCTAGTAAAAATCACATGTATTCAATATCACAGGCATTTTTAGACATTTTGCAGGTTGGGATTAAGAATTATGTTTGAATACATTTTTATTGCTTTTTTCGCATTATCTCAGGATTCTAAGTACATTACTGTCAAATTGAGTAACAAATCAAATTTTGTTTTTGCAAACCTTACCAAATGTCTTTTTTTTCAGGAAAACTCTCGAAGATGCATTTCTTCAGGCATTATTAAACATTTGCATGTGTATTTTTGGAGTTATGTTTCAAAAACTGTCATTTTGAGTGTGACCAATATGAGGCCAGTAAAATCTAATATTTGTATTTGTGATTCTTTCCAAAATACCTGATTCTGCTAAAACTCACATAGATTCAATATTAAAGGCTTTTTAAGACAAATTTCATATTTGGTTTTGGAGTTATGATTATAAACCTTTCATATTTAGTATGACAGTTACACTGTTATATTGAATAAAAAAACTAACTTGTGTCTTTGTAAACCTTATAAAAGATCATTTTTCTAGTACAACTAACAAAAAACATATCTCTAGGCATTATTAGCCATTTTGCATGTGTTGTTTAGAAGTTATGTTTGAATACATTTTTATTGCTTTTTTCGCATTATCTCAGGATTCTAAGACTATTATAGTCATATTGAGTAAAAAACTACTTTTTGCATTTGCAAGATTTAAAAAAGCATATGTTTCGAGTAAAACTGCCAAAGATGCATTATTTCATGCATTATTAGCCATTTTTCATGTGTGGTGTAGGAGTTATGTTTAAATAACTGTCATATTGAGTGTTACAGTATACAGTCATATTGAGTAAAACCTCATTTTTGTATTTGCAAACCATAGAAAAACAACTGTATCTAGTAAAACTCACATGTATTCAATATCACAGGCATTTTTAGACATTTTGCAGGTTCGGATTAGGAATTATGTTTGAATAAATTTTTATTGCTTTTTTCGCATTATCTCAGGATTCTAAGTACATTACTGTCAAATTGAGTAACGAATCAAATTTTGTTTTTGCAAACCTTACCAAATGTTTTTTTTCTGGAAAACTCTCGAAGATGCATTTCTTCAGGCATTATTAGACATTTTGCATGTGTATTTTTGGAGTTATGTTTCAAAAACTGTCATTTTGAGTGTGACCAATATGAGGCCAGTAAAATCTAATATTTGTATTTGTGATTCTTTCCAAAATACCTGATTCTGCTAAAACTCACATAGATTCAATATTAAAGGCTTTTCAAGACAAATTTCATATTTAGTTTTGGAGTTATGATTATAAACCTTTCATATTTAGTATGACAGTTACACTGTTATATTGAATAAAAACACTAACTTGTGTCTTTGCAAACCTTATAAAAGATCATTTTTCTAGTACAACTAACAAAAAACATATCTCTAGGCATTATTAGCCATTTTGCATGTGTTGTTTAAAAGTTATGTTTGAATACATTTTTATTGCTTTTTTCGCATTATCTCAGGATTCTAAGACTATTATAGTCATATTGAGTAAAAAACTACTTTTTGCATTTGCAAGATTTAAAAAAGCATATGTTTCGAGTAAAACTCCCAAAGATGCATTATTTCATGCATTATTAGCCATTTTTCATGTGTGGTGTAGGAGTTATGTTTAAATAACTGTCATATTGAGTGTTACAGTATACAGTCATATTGAGTAAAACCTCATTTTTGTATTTGCAAACCATAGAAAAACAACTGTATCTAGTAAAACTCACATGTATTCAATATCACAGGCATTTTTAGACATTTTGCAGGTTGGGATTAAGAATTATGTTTGAATACATTTTTATTGCTTTTTTCGCATTATCTCAGGATTCTAAGTACATTACTGTCAAATTGAGTAACAAATCAAATTTTGTTTTTGCAAACCTTACCAAATGTCTTTTTTTTCAGGAAAACTCTCGAAGATGCATTTCTTCAGGCATTATTAGACATTTTGCATGTGTATTTTTGGAGTTATGTTTCAAAAACTGTCATTTTGAGTGTGACCAATATGAGGCCAGTAAAATCTAATATTTGTATTTGTGATTCTTTCCAAAATACCTGATTCTGCTAAAACTCACATAGATTCAATATTAAAGGCTTTTTAAGACAAATTTCATATTTGGTTTTGGAGTTATGATTATAAACCTTTCATATTTAGTATGACAGTTACACTGTTATATTGAATAAAAAAACTAACTTGTGTCTTTGCAAACCTTATAAAAGATAATTTTTCTAGTACAACTAACAAAAAAACATATCTCTAGGCATTATTAGCCATTTTGCATGTGTTGTTTAGAAGTTATGTTTGAATACATTTTTATTGCTTTTTTCGCATTATCTCAGGATTCTAAGACTATTATAGTCATATTGAGTAAAAAACTACTTTTTGCATTTGCAAGATTTAAAAAAGCATATGTTTCGAGTAAAACTCCCAAAGATGCATTATTTCATGCATTATTAGCCATTTTTCATGTGTGGTGTAGGAGTTATGTTTAAATAACTGTCATATTGAGTGTTACAGTATACAGTCATATTGAGTAAAACCTCATTTTTGTATTTGCAAACCATAGAAAAACAACTGTATCTAGTAAAACTCACATGTATTCAATATCACAGGCATTTTTAGACATTTTGCAGGTTTGGATTAAGAATTATGTTTGAATAAATTTTTATTGCTTTTTTCTCATTATCTCAGGATTCAAAGTACATTACTGTCAAATTGAGTAACAAATCAAATTTTGTTTTTGCAAACCTTACCAAATGTCTTTTTTTTCAGGAAAACTCTCGAAGATGCATTTCTTCAGGCATTATTAGACATTTTGCATGTGTATTTTTGGAGTTATGTTTCAAAAACTGTAATTTTGATTGTGACCAATATGAGGCCAGTAAAATCTAATATTTGTATTTGTGATTCTTTCCAAAATACCTGATTGTGCTAAAACTTACATAAATTAAATATTAAAGGCTTTTTAAGACAAATGTCATATTTGGTTTTGGAGTTATCATTATAAACCTTTCATATTTAGTATGACAGTTACACTGTTATATTGAATAAAAAAATTAACTTGTGTCTTTGCAAACCTTACAAAAGATCATTTTTCTAGTACAACTAACAAAAAAACATATCTCTAGGCATTATTAGCCATTTTGCATGTGTTGTTTAGAAGTTATGTGTGAATACACTTTTATTGCTTTTTTCGCATTATCTCAGGATTCTAAGACTATTATAGTCATATTGAGTAAAAAACTACTTTTTGCATTTGCAAGATTTAAAAAAGCATATGTTTCGAGTAAAACTCCCAAAGATGCATTATTTCAGGCATTATTAGCCATTTTTCATGTGTGGTGTAGGAGTTATGTTTAAATAACTGTCATATTGAGTGTTACAGTATACAGTCATATTGAGTAAAACCTCATTTTTGTATTTGCAAACCATTGAAAAACAACTGTATCTAGTAAAACTCACATGTATTCAATATCGCAGGCCTTTTTAGACATTTTGCACGTTTGGATTAGGAATTATGTTTGAATACATTTTTATTGCTTTTTTCGCATTATCTCAGGATTCTAAGACTATTATAGTCATATTGAGTAAAAAACTACTTTTGCATTTGCAAGATTTAAAAAAGCATATGTTTCGAGTAAAACTCCCAAAGATGCATTATTTTAGGCATTATTAGCCATTCTTCATGTGTGGTGTAGGAGTTATGTTTAAATAACTGTCATATTGAGTGTTAAAGTATACAGTCATATTGAGTAAAACCTCATTTTTGTATTTGCAAACCATAGAAAAACAACTGTATCTAGTAAAACTCACATGTATTCAATATCACAGGCATTTTTAGACATTTTGCACGTTTGGATTAGGAATTATATTGGAATACATTTTTATTGCTTTTTTCGCATTATCTCAGGATTCTAAGTACATTACTGTCAAATTGAGTAACGAATCAAATTTTGTTTTTGCAAACCTTACCAAATGTTTTTTTTCTGGAAAACTCTCGAAGATGCATTTCTTCAGGAATTATTAGACATTTTGCATGTGTATTTTTGGAGTTATGTTTCAAAAACTGTCATTTTGAGTGTGACCAATATGAGGCCAGTAAAATCTAATATTTGTATTTGTGATTCTTTCCAAAATACCTGATTCTGCTAAAACTCACATATATTCAATATTAAAGGCTTTTTAAGACAAATTTCATATTTGGTTTTGGAGTTATGATTATAAACCTTTCATATTTAGTATGACAGTTACACTGTTATATTGAATAAAAAAACTAACTTGTGTCTTTGCAAACTTTATAAAAGATCATTTTTCTAGTACAACTAACAAAAAAACATATCTCTAGGCATTATTAGCCATTTTGCATGTGTTGTTTAGAAGTTATGTTTGAATACATTTTTATTGCTTTTTTCGCATTATCTCAGGATTCTAAGACTATTATAGTCATATTGAGTAAAAAACTACTTTTTGCATTTGCAAGATTTAAAAAAGCATATGTTTCGAGTAAAACTCCCAAAGATGCATTATTTCATGCATTATTAGCCATTTTTCATGTGTGGTGTAGGAGTTATGTTTAAATAACTGTCATATTGAGTGTTACAGTATACAGTCATATTGAGTAAAACCTAATTTTTGTATTTGCACACCATAGAAAAACAACTGTATCTAGTAAAACTCACATGTATTCAATATCACAGGCATTTTTAGACATTTTGCAGGTTTGGATTAAGAATTATGTTTGAATAAATTTTTATTGCTTTTTTCGCATTATCTCAGGATTCTAAGTACATTACTGTCAAATTGAGTAACAAATCAAATTTTGTTTTTGCAAACCTTACCAAATGTCTTTTTTTTCAGGAAAACTCTCGAAGATGCATTTCTTCAGGCATTATTATTTTGCATGTGTATTTTTGGAGTTATGTTTCAAAAACTGTCATTTTGAGTGTGACCAATATGAGGCCAGTAAAATCTAATATTTGTATTTGTGATTCTTTCCAAAATACCTGATTGTGCTAAAACTTACATAAATTAAATATTAAAAGCTTTTTAAGACAAATGTCATATTTGGTTTTGGAGTTATCATTATAAACCTTTCATATTTAGTATGACAGTTGCCAAATAAAATGTTGTTTTTAAAAACCTCACCAAATGTATTTTTTTTTTTCAGGAACACTCTCAAAGATGCATTTCTTCAGGCATTATTAGACATTTTGCATGGGTATTTTAGGAGTTATGTTTCAAAAACTGTCATTTGAGTTTGACCAATATGAGGCCAGTAAAACCAAATTTTTGTATTTGTGAACTTTTCCAAAATACCCGATTCTGCTAAAACTCACATAAATTCAATATTACAGGCTTTTTTAGACAAATTGCACGTTTGGATTAGGAATTATGTTTGAATACATTTTTATTGCTCTTTTTGCATTATCTCAGGATTTTAAGTACATTACTGTCATATTGGGTAAAACATTCCTTTTTGTTTTTGCAAACCTTACAAAAGGTTTTTTTCCCAGTAAAACTCACAAATATACATTTCTTCAGGCATTTTTTTGTAATTTTGCATGTGTATTTTTGGAGTTTGAGCATAAACCTTTTATAAGAGGCTACATATATTTTTTGCCTTGAATGTGAAAATACACATAAATATTAAAAAAAATTAATTTACCTTAAAACTACATTAACATTACAAAACATTTCTTTTTGTTTTTGCAAACCTTACACATTTTTTATTTTTCAGTAAAACTCACAAAGATACATTTCTTCAGGCATTTTTTTGTAATTTTGCATGTGTATTTTTGGAGATATGGTTCAAAAACTGTCTTATTGAGTGTGACCAATGTGAGGCCAGTAAAACAAAATTTTTGTATTTGTGAACCTTTCCAAAATACCTAATTCAGGTAAAACTCACATAAAGTCAATATTACAGGCTTTTTTAGACAGATTTCATGTTTGGTTTTGGAGTTATGTTTATGAACCTTTCATATTTAGTATGACAGTAATACTGTTATATCGAATAAAAAAAACAAACTTGTATCTTTGAAAACACTGTAAAAATATATTCTGTAAAAAAACGGTCATTTACTGGCAGCTACGGCTGCCAAACAAAAATCATAAAATTAAAGTAAAACATTGTAAACCAAATAATGATCAAAAACATTATATTTACAGAAATTTTCATGAAATGTTTTGGGGAGAAATATCGTAATTTTACAGATTTTTACAAAATTATTACGATCAACCACCTTTAATAAAGTGACGATGCAAACAGTTCTGCAGAAAAATACCTTTATTCTAAAGAGTTTTTCCAAAGTATTACGATCAATCACCTTTAGTGAAGTGACAATGCTGGCGGTTCCACAGAAAAATACCGTTGTTTAACAGATTTTTTCTGAATTGTTAGGATCAGGGGTGTCTCATTCACTTTACCGGTGGGCCATTGGATGCAGGAAATTGATACAAAGTGGGTTAACCTTGCATGAATCGCTATCCCAACCATGCAACGTACTTACCAATCCCACCATTTCACCCCGAGAATTTCACTACCCTCATATTGGATTGACTCAAAGCTTGGCCGGGCGAATATGACATGTAGTACCGCGGTGGGCGTTTTTGTATGCTCATTCATCAAATCATAAGCGTGCCAATTGAGGCATGTGATGTGCACGGTATTGTTGTGCATATGATGGTGACTGCAAGATATACTTGGTCAACAGCCACACAGGTCACACTGACGGTGGCTGCACAAACAACTTTAACACTGTTACAAATATGCACCACACTGTGAACTCACATTGAACAAGAATGATAAACACATTTCAGGAAAACATCCCCACTGTAATAAAACATAAACACAACATAACAAATACCCACAAAACCATGCAGCGCTATCTTTTCCGGGCTACATCCCCGCTACCACCCAACCCCGCGCCCCAAAACATCACCGCCCTCCTCCGTTCGTTGGTTGAGGTGGGCGGGTTTAGGTGGTGGGGGTGTGTATTGTAACACATGGAATTCTGGGTATTGTTTCTGGTGCGTTAATGTTGTGTTACGGTGAAGATGTTCTCCTGAAATGTGTTTGTCAGTCTTGTTTGATGTGGCTCCACAATGTGGCGCATATTTGTAACATTGTTAAAGTCGTTTGTACGGCCACCGTCAGTGTGATCTGTAAGGCTGTTGACTGATGATTAAGTATGTCTTGCAGTCATTCATGTACTGTATGTCATATTACAGGGAAACACATGTAATTGTTAGTTTGATCATAAACCTTTTATAAGAGGCTACATATATTTTTCGCCTTGAATGTGAAAATTCACATAAATATTAAAAAAAATTGATTTACCTTAAAATTACATATAAAATTTTTAGATTGTCAGTATGGACAAATACTTTTATATAACAAGCTACATATTTATATAAAGTTAATTACTGTAATTTTATATGAAATTGAAAGTAATTTGAGAAAACAGAAAATAATATGTATAATTAATTTGGTATTTTCCTGTAAAAAAATAGGAATATACATAGTTCGTCATTACTGGTATATTATTCAAAATAACAGGCGGTTTGTTTATTTACAGATAATGTCTTCAATTCTACAGTTTTATAACCTATCTAAAAAAATTGAAAAATTACAGTAGAAATTTAGAGTAAACTAACCATAAAAATTTGATTTTTTTTTTTTTTACAGTGAACCCTACAAAAGATAATTTTTCTACTACAACTAACAAAGATACACATCTCTAGGCATTATTAGCCATTTTGCATGTGTTGTTTAAAAGTTGTGTTTGAAAACATTTTATTGTTTTTTTTGCATTATCTCAGGATTCCAAGAACATTATTGTCATATTGAGTAAAACAACAATTTTTTGCATTGCAATGATTTAAAAAAGCAATCGTTTCGAGTAAAACTCCCAAAGATGCATTATTTCAGGCATTATTAGCCATGTGTGGTGTAGGAGTTATGTTTAAATAACTGTCATATTGAGTGTTACAGTATACAGTCATATTGAGTAAAACCTAATTTTTGGATTTGCAAACCATAGAAAATCAACTGTATCTAGTAAAACTCACATGTATTAAATATCACAGGCATTTTTAGACATTTTGCACGTTTGGATTAGGAATTATGTTGGAATACATTTTTATTGCTCTTTTTGCATTATCTCAGGATTTTAAGTACATTACTGTCAAATTGGGTAAAACATTTCTTTTTGTTTTTGCAACCCTTACAAAATGTTGTTTTTTATCCAGTAAAACTCACAAAGATACATTTCTTCAGGCATTTTTTTGTAATTTTGCATGTGTATTTTTGGAGATAGGGTTCAAAAACTGTCTTATTGAGTGTGACCAATGTGAGGCCAGTAAAACCACATTTTTGTATTTGTGAACCTTTCCAAAATACCTAATTCAGGTAAAACTCACATAAAGTCAATATTACTGGCTTTTTTAGACAGATTTCATGTTTGGTTTTGGAGTTATGTTTATTAACCTTTCATATTTAGTATGACAGTTTTACTGTTATATTGAATAAAAAAAACTAACTTTTATCTTTGCAAACACTGTAAAAATACATTTTGTAAAAAAACGGTCATTTACTGGCAGCTACGGCTGCCAAACAAAAACCATAAAACTAAAGTAAAACATTGTAAACCAAATAATGATCAAAAATATTGTATTTACAGAAATTTTCATGAAACGTTTTGGGGTGAAATATCATAATTTTACAGATTTTTACTAAATTATTAAGATCAACCACCTTTAATAAAGTGACGATGCAAACAGTTCTGCAGAAAAATACCTTTATTCTAAAGAGTTTTTCCAAATTATTACGATCAACCACTTTTAGTGAAGTGACAATGCTGGCGGTTCCACAGAAAAATACCATTGTTTTACAAATTTTTTCTGAATTGTTAGGATCAGGGGTGTCTCATTGACTTTAGTGGGGGGCCACTGGATGCAAGAGCTTGATGCAAAGTGGATTCACCTTGCATGAATGGCTACCCCACCCTAGCAACATACTTACCGACCCTACCATTTCACTGTGAGAATTTTACTGACCCTCATGACCAAAGTCTGACCAAGTGACTTTTTACAAGCTCATTCACCAAATCATCAGCATGCCTACTGATGAGTGTGATGTGCATGATATTGTCATGCATGTGATAGAGACTGCAAGACATACTTGGTCAACAGCCACACAGGTCACACTGACGGTGGCTGTACAAACAACTTTAACACTGTTACAAATATGCACCACACTGTGAACCCACATCTAACAAGAATGATAAACACATTTCAGGAAAACATCCTCACTGTAATAAAACATAAACACAACATAACAAATACCCAGAAGCCCAAGCAGCGCTGACTCTTCCGGGCTACAATCCCGCTACCACCCAACCCCGTGCCAAAAAACATCACCGCCCCCCTCCGTGCGTTGGTTGAGCTGGGCGGGGTTAGGTGGTGGGGGTGTATATTGTAACACATGGAATTCTTGGAATTGTTTCTGTTGTGTTAATGTTGTGTTACGGTGAAGATGTTCTCCTGAAATGTGTTTGTCATTCTTGTTTGATGTGGCTCCACAATGTGGCGCATATTTGTAACATTGTTAAAGTTGTTTGTACGGCTACCGTCAGTGTGATCTGTAAGGCTGTTGACTGTTGCTTAAGTATGTCTTGCAGTCACTCATGTATGTCATATTACAGGGAAAAAAATGTAAATGTTAGTTTGAGCCTAAACCTTTTATAAGAGGCTACATATATTTTTTGCCTTGAATGTGAAAATACACATAAATATTAAAAAAATTTAATTTACCTTAAAACTACATTAACATTACAAAACATTTCTTTTTGTTTTTGCAAACCTTACACATTTTTTATTTTTCAGTAAAACTCACAAAGATACATTTCTTCAGGCATTTTTTTGTAATTTTGCATGTGTATTTTTGGAGATATGGTTCAAAAACTGTCTTATTCAGTGTGACCAATGTGTGGCCAGTAAAACCAAATTTTTGTATTTGTGAACCTTTCCAAAATACCTAATTCAGGTAAAATTCACATAAAGTCAATATTACAGGCTTTTTTAGACAGATTTCATGTTTGGTTTTGGAGTTATGTTTATGAACCTTTCACATTTAGTATGACAGTTATACTGTTATATTAAATTAAAAAAAAATTGTATCTTTGCAAACACTGTATAAATAAATTCTGTTAAAAAAACGGCCATTTACTGGCAGCTACGGCTGCCAAACAAAAACCATAAAATTAAAGTAAAACATTGTAAACCAAATAATGATCAAAAACATTATATTTACAGAAATTTTCATGAAACGTTTAAGGGAGAAATATCGTAATTTTACAGATTTTTACCAAATTATTAAGATCAACCACCTTTAATAAAGTGACGATGCAAACAGTTCCGCAGAAAAAAAAACCTTTATTCTTCAGAGTTTTTCCAAATTATTACGACCAACCACCTTTAGTGAAGTGACAATGCTGGCGGTTCCACCGAAAAATACCATTGTTTAACAGATTTTTTCAGAATTGTTAGGAACAGGGGTGTCTCATTGACTTTAGCGGGGGGCCACTGGATGCAGGAAATTGATACAAAGTGGGTTAACCTTGCATTAATGGCTATCCCACCCTAGCGACATACTTACCAATCCTATCACTTCAACACGAGAATTTCACTGACCCTCATGTAGGGTTGACTCATGGAATTCTGGGTAATACCGTGGTGGGTTTTATTGAACGCTTTGGTCACACTCAAAATGACAGTTTTTGAAACAAAACTCCAAAAATACACATGCAAGATGTCTAATAATTCCTGAAGAAATGCATCTTCGAGAGTTTTCCTGAAAAAAAAAAAACATTTCGTAAGGTTTGCAAAAACAAAATTTGATTTGTTACTCAATTTGACAGTAATCCTGAGATAATGCGAAAAAAGCAATAAAAATGTATTCCAACATAATTCCTAATCCAAACGTGCAAAATGTCTAAAAATGCCTGTGATCTTGAATACATGTGAGTTTTACTAGATACTGATGTTTTTCTATGGTTTGCAAATACAAAAATGAGGTTTTACTCAATATGATTGTATACTGTAACACTCAATATGACAGTTATTTAAACATAACTCCTACACCACACATGAAAAATGGCTAATAATGCCTGAAATAATGCATCTTTGGGAGTTTTACTCGAAACATATGCTTTTTTAAATCTTGCAAATGCAAAAAGTAGTTGTTTACTCAATATGACTATAATAGTCTGAGAATCCTGAGATAATGCGAAAAAAGCAATAAAATGTATTCAAACATAACTTCTAAACAACACATGCAAAATGGCTAATAATAGCTAGAGATATGTTTTTTTGTTAGTTGTACTAGAAAAATGATCTTTTGTAAGGTTTGCAAAGACACAAGTTAGTTTTTTTTTATTCAATATAACAGTGTAACTTTCATACTAAATATGAAAGGTTTATAATCATAACTCCAAAACCAAATATGAAATTTGTCTTAAAAAGCCTTTAATATTGAATTTATGTAAGTTTTAGCAGAATCAGGTATTTTGGAAAGAATCACAAATACAAATATTAGATTTTACTGGCCTCATATTGGTCACACTCAAAATGACAGTTTTTGAAACATAACTCCAAAATTACACATGCAAAATGTCTAATAATTCCTGAAGTAATGCATCTTCGAGAGTTTTCCTGAAAAAAAAAAGACATTTGGTAAGGTTTGCAAAAACAAAATTTGATTTGTTACTCAATTTGACAGTAATGTACTTAGAATCCTGAGATATTGCGAAAAAAGCAATAAAAATGTATTCCAACATAATTCCTAATCCAAACCTGCAAAATGTCTAAAAATGACTGTGATATTGAATACATGTGAGTTTTACTAGATACAGTTGTTTTTCTATGGTTTGCAAATACAAAAATGAGGTTTTACTCAATATGACTGTATACTGTAACACTCAATATGACAGTTATTTAAACATAACTCCTACACCACACATGAAAAATGGCTAATAATGCCTGAAAAAATGCATCTTTGGGAGTTTTACTCGAAACGTATGCTTTTTTAAATTTTGCAAATGCAAAAAGTAGTTTTTTACTCAATATGACTATAATAGTCTTAGAATCCTGAGATAATCCGAAAAAAGCAATAAAAATGTATTCAAACATAACTTCTAAACAACACATGCAAAATGGCTAATAATGTCTAGAGATATGTTTTTTGGTTAGTTGTACTAGAAAAATGATCTTTTGTAAGGTTTGCAGTGACACAAGTTAGTTTTTTTATTCAATATAACAGTGTAACTGTCATACTAAATATGAAAGGTTTATAATCATAACTCCAAAACCCAATGTGGAATTTGTCTTAAAAAGCCTTTAATATTTAATTCATGTAAGTTTTAGCAGAATCAGGTGTTTTGGAAAGAATCACAAATACAAATATTAGATTTTACTGGCCTCATATTTCTCACACTCAAAATGACAGTTTTTGAAGCATAACTCCAGAAATACACATGCACAATGTCTAATGATGCCTTAAAAAATGCATCTTCAAGAGTTTTCCTGAAAAAAAACATTTGGTAAGGTTTGCAAAAACAAAATTTGATTTGATACTCAATTTGACAGTAATGTACTTAGAATCCTGAGATAATGCGAAAAAAGCAATAAAAATGTATTCCAACATAATTCCTAATCCAAACGTGCAAAATGTCTAAAAATGCCTGTGATATTGAATACATGTGAGTTTTACTAGATACAGTTGTTTTTCTATGGTTTGCAAATACAAAAATGAGGTTTTACTCAATATGACTGTATACTGTAACACTCAATATGACAGTTATTTAAACATAACTCGTACACCGCACATGAAAAATGTCTAATAATGCCTGAAATAATGCATCTTTGGGAGTTTTACTCGAAACATATGCTTTTTTAAATCTTGCAAATGCAAAACGTAGTTGTTTACTCAATAAGACTATAATAGTCTGAGAATCCTGAGATAATGCGAAAAAAGCAATAAAATGTATTCAAACATAACTTCTAAACACCACATGCAAAATGGCTAATAATAGCTAGAGATATGTTTTTTTGTTAGTTGTACAAGAAAAATGATCTTTTGTAAGGTTTGCAAAGACACAAGTTAGTTTTTTTTATTCAATATAACAGTGTAACAGTCATACTAAATATGAAAGGTTTATAATCATAACTCCAAAACCATATATGAAATTTGTCTTAAAAAGCCTTTAATATTGAATTTATGTGAGTTTTAGCAGAATAAGGTATTTTGGAAAGAATCACAAATACAAATATTAGATTTTACTGGCCTCATATTGGTCACACTCAAAATGACAGTTTTTGAAACATAACTCCAAAAATACACATGCAAAATGTCTAATAATGCCTGAAGAAATGCATATTCGAGAGTTTTCCAAAAAAAAACATTTGGTAAGGTTTGCAAAAACAAAATTTGATTTGTTACTCAATTTGACAGTAATGTACTTAGAATCCTGAGATAATGCGAAAAAAGCAGTAAAAATGTATTCAAACATAATTCCTAATCCAAACCTGCAAAATGTCTAAAAATGCCTGTGATATTGAATACATGTGAGTTTTACTAGATACAGTTGTTTTTCAATGGTTTGCAAATACAAAAATGAGGTTTTACTCAATATGACTGTATACTGTAACACTCAATATGACAGTTATTTAAACATAACTCCTACACCACAAATGAAAAATGGCCAATAATGCCTGAAATAATGCATCTTTGGGAGTTTTACTCGAAACATATGCTTTTTTAATCTTGCAAATGCAAAAAGTAGTTTTTTACTAAATATGACTATGATAGTCTTAGAATCCTGAGATAATGCGAACAAAGCAATACTAAGTACATTACTGTCAAATTGAGTAACAAATCAAATTTTGTTTTTGCAAACCTTACCAAATGTCTTTTTTTTCAGGTAAACTCTCGAAGATGCATTTCTTCAGGCATTATTAGACATTTTGCATGTGTATTTTTGGAGTTATGTTTCAAAAACTCTCATTTTGAGTGTGACCAATATGAGGCCAGTAAAATCTAATATTTGTATTTGTGATTCTTTCCAAAATACCTGATTCTGCTAAAACTTACAAAAATTCAATATTAAAGGCTTTTTAAGACAAATGTCATATTTGGTTTTGGAGTTATCATTATAAACCTTTCATATTTAGTATGACAGTTACACTGTTATATTGAATAAAAAAATTAACTTGTGTCTTTGCAAACCTTACAAAAGATAATTTTTCTAGTACAACTAACCAAAAAACATATCTCTAGGCATTATTAGCCATTTTGCATGTGTTGTTTAGAAGTTACGTGTGAATACATTTTTATTGCTTTTTTCGCATTATCTCAGGATTCTAAGACTATTATAGTCATATTGAGTAAAAAACTACTTTTTGCATTTGCAAGATTTAAAAAAGCATATGTTTCGAGTAAAACTCCCAAAGATGCATTATTTCAGGCATTATTAGCCATTTTTCATGTGTGGTGTAGGAGTTATGTTTAAATAACTGTCATATTGAGTGTTACAGTATACAGTCATATTGAGTAAAACCTCATTTTTGTATTTGCAAACCATTGAAAAACAACAGTATCTAGTCAAACTCACATGTATTCAATATCACAGGCATTTTTAGACATTTTGCAGGTTTGGATTAGGAATTATGTTTGAATACATTTTTATTGCTTTTTTCGCATTATCTCAGGATTCTAAGTACATTACTGTCAAATTGAGTAACAAATCAAATTTTGTTTTTGCAAACCTTACCAAATGTCTTTTTTTTTCAGGAAAACTCTCGAAGATGCATTTCTTCAGGCATTATTAGACATTTTGCATGTGTATTTTTGGAGTTATGTTTCAAAAACTGTCATTTTGAGTGTGACCAATATGAGGCCAGTAAAATCTAATATTTGTATTTGTGATTCTTTCCAAAATACCTGATTCTGCTAAAACTCACATAGATTCAATATTAAAGGCTTTTTAAGACAAATTTCACATTTGATTTTGGAGTTATGATTATAAACCTTTCATATTTAGTATGACAGTTACACTTTTATATTGAATAAAAAAACTAACTTGTGTCTTTGCAAACCTTATAAAATATCATTTTTCTAGTACAACTAACAAAAAAACATATCTCTAGGCATTATTAGCCATTTTGCATGTGTTGTTTAGAAGTTATGTTTGAATACATTTTTATTGCTTTTTTTCGCATTATCTCAGGATTCAAAGACTATTATAGTCATATTGAGTAAAAAACTACTTTTTGCATTTGCAAGATTTAAAAAAGCATATGTTTCGAGTAAAACTCCCAAAGATGCATTATTTCAGGCATTATTAGCCATTTTTCATGTGTGGTGTAGGAGTTATGTTTAAATAACTGTCATATTGAGTGTTACAGTATACAGTCATATTGAGTAAAACCTCATTTTTGTATTTGCGAACCATTGAAAAACAACTGTATCTAGTAAAACTCACATGTATTCAATATCACAGGCATTTTTAGACATTTTGCAGGTTTGGATTAGGAATTATGTTTGAATACATTTTTATTGCTTTTTTGGCATTATCTCAGGATTCTAAGTACATTACTGTCAAATTGAGTAACAAATCAAATTTTGTTTTTGCAAACCTTACCAAATGTCTTTTTTTTTCAGGAAAACTCTCGAAGATGCATTTCTTCAGGCATTATTAGACATTTTGAATGTGTATTTTTGGAGTAATGTTTCAAAAACTGTCATTTTGAGTGTGACCAATATGAGGCCAGTAAAATCTAATATTTGTATTTGTGATTCTTTCCAAAATACCTGATTCTGCTAAAACTTACATAAATTCAATATTAAAGGCTTTTTAAGACAAATTTCATATTTGGTTTTGGAGTTATCATTATAAACCTTTCATATTTAGTATGACAGTTACACTGTTATATTGAATAAAAAAATTAACTTGTGTCTTTGCAAACCTTACAAAAGATCATTTTTCTAGTACAACTAACAAAAAAACATATCTCTAGGCATTATTAGCCATTTTGCATGTGTTGTTTAGAAGTTATGTGTGAATACATTTCTATTGCTTTTTTCGCATTATCTCAGGATTCTAAGACTATTATAGTCATATTGAGTAAAAAACTACTTTTTGCATTTGCAAGATTTAAAAAAGCATATGTTTCGAGTAAAACTCCCAAAGATGCATTATTTCAGGCATTATTAGCCATTTTTCATGTGTGGTGTAGGAGTTATGTTTAAATAACTGTCATATTGAGTGTTACAGTATACAGTCATATTGAGTAAAACCTCATTTTTGTATTTGCAAACCATTGAAAAACAACTGTATCTAGTAAAACTCACATGTATTCAATATCACAGGCATTTTTAGACATTTTGCACGTTTGGATTAGGAATTATGTTTGAATAAATTTTTATTGCTTTTTTCGCATTATCTCAGGATTCTAAGACTATTAAAATCATATTGAGTAAAATACTACTTTTTGCATTTGCAAGATTTAAAAAAGCATATGTTTCGAGTAAAACTCCCAAAGATGCATTATTTCAGGCATTATTAGCCATTTTTCATGTGTGGTGTAGGAGTTATGTTTCAAAAACTGTCATATTGAGTGTTACAGTATACAGTCATATTGAGTAAAACCTCATTTTTGTATTTGCAAACCATTGAAAAACAACTGTATCTAGTAAAACTCACATGTATTCAATATCACAGGCATTTTTAGACATTTTGCACGTTTGGATTAGGAATTATGTTTGAATACATTTTTATTGCTTTTTTCGCATTATCTCAGGATTCTAAGTACGTTACTGTCAAATTGAGTAACAAATCAAATTTTGTTTTTGCAAACCTTACCAAATGTCTTTTTTTTCCAGGAAAACTCTCGAAGATGCATTTCTTCAGGCATTATTAGACATTTTGCATGTGTATTTTTGGAGTTATGTTTCAAAAACTGTCATTTTGAGTGTGACCAATATGACGCCAGTAAAATCTAATATTCGTATTTGTGATTCTTTCCAAAATACCTGATTCTGCTAAAACTTACATAAATTCAATATTAAAGGCTTTTTAAGACAAATGTCATATTTGGTTTTGGAGTTATGATTATAAACCTTTCATATTTAGTATGACAGTTACACTGTTATATTGAATAAAAAAATTAACTTGTGTCTTTGCAAACCTTACAAAAGATCATTTTTCTAGTACAACTAACAAAAAAACATGTCTCTAGGCATTATTAGCCATTTTGCATGTGTTGTTTAGAAGTTATGTGTGAATACATTTGTATTGCTTTTTTCGCATTATCTCAGGATTCTAAGACTATTATAGTCATATTGAGTAAAAAACTACTTTTTGCATTTGCAAGATTTAAAAAAGCATATGTTTCGAGTAAAACTCCCAAAGATGCATTATTTCAGGCATTATTAGCCATTTTTCATGTGTGGTGTAGGAGTTATGTTTAAATAACTTTCATATTGAGTGTTACAGTATACAGTCATATTGAGTAAAACCTCATTTTTGTATTTGCAAACCATTGAAAAACAACAGTATCTAGTAAAACTCACATGTATTCAATATCACAGGCCTTTTTAGACATTTTGCACGTTTGGATTAGGAATTATGTTTGAATACATTTTTATTGCTTTTTTCGCATTATCTCAGGATTCTAAGTACATTACTGTCAAATTGAGTAACAAATCAAATTTTGTTCTTGCAAACCTTACCAAATGTTTTTTTTTTCTGGAAAACTCTCGAAGATGCATTTCTTCAGGCATTATTAGACATTTTGCATATGTATTTTTGGAGTTATGTTTCAAAAACTGTCATTTTGAGTGTGACCAATATGAGGCCAGTAAAATCTAATATTTGTATTTGTGATTCTTTCCAAAATACCTGATTCTGCTAAAAACTCACATAAATTCAATAATAAAGGCTTTTTAAGACAAATTTCATATTTGGTTTTGGAGTTATGATTATAAACCTTTCATATTTAGTATGACAGTTACACTGTTATATTGAATAAAAAAACTAACTTGTGTCTTTGCAAACCTTATAAAAGATCATTTTTCTAGTACAAACTAACCAAAAAACATATCTCTAGGCATTATTAGCCATTTTGCATGTGGAGTTTAGAAGTTATGTTTGAATACATTTTTATTGCTTTTTTCGCATTATCTCAGGATTCTAAGACTATTATAGTCATATTGAGTAAAAAACTCCTTTTTGCATTTGCAAGATTTAAAAAAGCATATGTTTCGAGTAAAACTCCCAAAGATGCATTTCTTCAGGCATTATTAGCCATTTTTCATGTGTGGTGTAGGAGTTATGTTTAAATAACTGTCATATTGAGTGTTACAGTATACAGTCATATTGAGTAAAACCTCATTTTTGTATTTGCAAACCATTGAAAAACAACTGTATCTAGTAAAACTCACATGTATTCAATATCACAGGCATTTTTAGACATTTTGCAGGTTTGGATTAGGAATTATGTTTGAATACATTTTTATTGCTTTTTTCGCATTATCTCAGGATTCTAAGACTATTATAGTCATATTGAGTAAAAAACTACTTTTTGCATTTGCAAGATTTAAAAAAGCATATGTTTCGAGTAAAACTCCCAAAGATGCATTATTTCAGGCATTATTAGCCATTTTTCATGTGTGGTGTAGGAGTTATGTTTAAATAACTGTCATATTGAGTGTTACAGTATACAGTCATATTGAGTAAAACCTCATTTTTGTATTTGCAAACCATAGAAAAACAACTGTATCTAGTAAAACGCACATGTATTCAATATCACAGGCATTTTTAGACATTTTGCAGGTTTGGATAAGGAATTATGTTTGAATACATTTTTATTGCTTTTTTCGCATTATCTCAGGATTCTAAGTACATTACTGTCAAATTGAGTAACAAATCAAATTTTGATTTTGCAAACCTTACCAAATGTTTTTTTTTGGAAAACTCTCGAAGATGCATTTCTTCAGGCATTATTAGACATTTTGCATGTGTATTTTTGGAGTTATGTTTCAAAAACTGTCATTTTGAGTGTGATCAATATGAGGCCAGTAAAATCTAATATTTGTATTTGTGATTCTTTCCAAAATACCTGATTCTGCTAAAACTTACATTAATTCAATATTAAAGGCTTTTTAAGACAAATGTCATATTTGGTTTTGGAGTTATCATTATAAACCTTTCATATTTAGTATGACAGTTACACTGTTATATTGAATAAAAAAATTAACTTGTGTCTTTGCAAACCTTACAAAAGATCATTTTTCTAGTACAACTAACAAAAAACATATCTCTAGGCATTATTAGCCATTTTGCATGTGTTGTTTAGAAGTTATGTGTGAATACATTTTTATTGCTTTTTTCGCATTATCTCAGGATTCTAAGACTATTATAGTCATATTGAGTAAAAAACTACTTTTTGCATTTGCAAGATTTAAAAAAGCATATGTTTCGAGTAAAACTCCCAAAGATGCATTATTTCAGGCATTATTAGCCATTTTTCATGTGTGGTGTAGGCGTTATGTTTACATAACTGTCATATTGAGTGTTACAGTATACAGTCATATTGAGTAAAACCTCATTTTTGTAATTGCAAACCATTGAAAAACAACTGTATCTAGTAAAACTCACATGTATTCAATATCACAGGCATTTTTAGACATTTTGCAGGTTTGGATTAGGAATTATGTTTGAATACATTTTTATTGCTTTTATCGCATTATCTCAGAATTCTAAGTACATTACTGTCAAATTGAGTAACGAATCAAATTTTGTTTTTGCAAACCTTACCAAATGTTTTTTTTCTGGAAAACTCTCGAAGATGCATTTCTTCAGGCATTATTAGACATTTTGCATGTGTATTTTTGGAGTTATGTTTCAAATACTGTCATTTTGAGTGTGACCAATATGAGGCCAGTAAAATCTAATATTTGTATTTGTGATTCTTTCCAAAATACCTGATTCTGCTAAAACTGACATAGATTCAATATTAAAGGCTTTTTAAGACAAATTTCATATTTGGTTTTGGAGTTATGATTATAAACCTTTCATATTTAGTATGACAGTTACACTGTTATATTGAATAAAAAAACTAACTTGTGTCTTTGCAAACTTTATAAAAGATCATTTTTCTAGTACAACTAACAAAAAACATATCTCTAGGCATTATTAGCCATTTTGCACGTGTTGTTTAGAAGTTATGTTTGAATACATTTTTATTGCTTTTTTCGCATTATCTCAGGATTCTAAGACTATTATAGTCATATTGAGTAAAAAACGACTTTTTGCATTTGCAAGATTTAAAAAAGCATATGTTTCGAGTAAAACTCCCAAAGATGCATTATTTCAGGCATTATTAGCCATTTTTCATGTGTGGTGTAGGAGTTATGTTTAAATAACTGTCATATTGAGTGTTACAGTATACAGTCATATTGAGTAAAACCTCATTTTTGTATTTGCAAACCATTGAAAAACAACTGTATCTTGTAAAACTCACATGTATTCAATATCACAGGCATTTTTAGACATTTTGCAGGTTTGGATTAGGAATTATGTTTGAATACATTTTTATTGCTTTTTTCGCATTATCTCAGGATTCTAAGTACATTACTGTCAAATTGAGTAACAAATCAAATTTTGTTTTTGCAAACCTTACCAAATGTCTTTTTTTCCAGGAAAACTCTCGAAGATGCATTTCTTCAGGCATTATTAGACATTTTGCATGTGTATTTTTGGAGTTATGTTTCAAAAACTGTCATTTTGAGTGTGACCAATATGAGGCCAGTAAAATCTAATATTTGTATTTGTGATTCTTTCCAAAATACCTGATTCTGCTAAAAATCACATAAATTCAATATTAAAGGCTTTTTAAGACAAATTTCATATTTGGTTTTGGAGTTATGATTATAAACCTTTCATATTTAGTATGACAGTTACACTGTTATATTGAATAAAAAAACTAACTTGTGTCTTTGCAAACCTTACAAAAGATCATTTTTCTAGTACAACTAACAAAAAAACATATCTCTAGGAATTATTAGCCATTTTGCATGTGTTGTTTAGAAGTTGTGTGAATACATTTTTATTGCTTTTTTCGCATTATCTCAGGATTCTAAGACTATTATAGTCATATTGAGTAAAAAACTACTTTTTGCATTTGCAAGATTTAAAAAAGCATATGTTTCGAGTAAAACTCCCAAAGATGCATTATTTCAGGCATTATTAGCCATTTTTCATGTGTGGTGTAGGAGTTATGTTTAAATAACTGTCATATTGAGTGTTACAGTATACAGTCATATTGAGTAAAACCTCATTTTTGTATTTGCAAACCATAGAAAAACGCACATGTATTCAATATCACAGGCATTTTTAGACATTTTGCAGGTTTGGATAAGGAATTATGTTTGAATACATTTTTATTGCTTTTTTCGCATTATCTCAGGATTCTAAGTACATTACTGTCAAATTGAGTAACAAATCAAATTTTGATTTTGCAAACCTTACCAAATGTTTTTTTTTGGAAAACTCTCGAAGATGCATTTCTTCAGGCATTATTAGACATTTTGCATGTGTATTTTTGGAGTTATGTTTCAAATACTGTCATTTTGAGTGTGACCAATATGAGGCCAGTAAAATCTAATATTTGTATTTGTGATTCTTTCCAAAATACCTGATTCTGCTAAAACTGACATAGATTCAATATTAAAGGCTTTTTAAGACAAATTTCATATTTGGTTTTGGAGTTATGATTATAAACCTTTCATATTTAGTATGACAGTTACACTGTTATATTGAATAAAAAAAATAACTTGTGTCTTTGCAAACCTTACAAAAGATCATTTTTCTAGTACAACTAACAAAAAACATATCTCTAGGCATTATTAGCCATTTTGCATATGTTGTTTAGAAGTTATGTTTGAATACATTTTTATTGCTTTTTTCGCATTATCTCAGGATTCTAAGACTATTATAGTCATATTGAGTAAAAAACTACTTTTTGCATTTGCAAGATTTAAAAAAGCATATGTTTCGAGTAAAACTCCCAAAGATGCATTATTTCATGCATTATTAGCCATTTTTCATGTGTGGTGTAGGAGTTATGTTTAAACAACTGTCATATTGAGTGTTACAGTATACAGTCATATTGAGTAAAACCTAATTGTTGTATTTGCAAACCATAGAAAAACAACTGTATCTAGTAAAACTCACATGTATTCAATATCACAGGCCTTTTTAGACATTTTGCAGGTTTGGATTAGGAATTATGTTTGAATACATTTTTATTGCTTTTTTTGCATTATCTTAGGATTCTAAGACTATTATAGTCATATTGAGTAAAAAACTACTTTTGCATTTGCAAGATTTAAAAAAGCATATGTTTCGAGTAAAACTCCCAAAGATGCATTATTTTAGGCATTATTAGCCATTCTTCATGTGTGGTGTAGGAGTTATGTTTAAATAACTGTCATATTGAGTGTTAAAGTATACAGTCATATTGAGTAAAACCTCATTTTTGTATTTGCAAACCATAGAAAAACAACTGTATCTAGTAAAACTCACATGTATTCAATATCACAGGCATTTTTAGACATTTTGCACGTTTGGATTAGGAATTATATTGGAATACATTTTTATTGCTTTTTTCGCATTATCTCAGGATTCTAAGTACATTACTGTCAAATTGAGTAACGAATCAAATTTTGTTTTTGCAAACCTTACCAAATGTTTTTTTTCTGGAAAACTCTCGAAGATGCATTTTTTCAGAAATTATTAGACATTTTGCATGTGTATTTTTGGAGTTATATTTCAAAAATTGTCATTTTGAGTGTGACCAATATGAGGCCAGTAAAATCTAATATTTGTATTTGTGATTCTTTCCAAAATACCTGATTCTGCTAAAACTCACATAGATTCAATATTAAAGGCTTTTTAAGACAAATTTCATATTTGGTTTTGGAGTTGTGATTATAAACCTTTCATATTTAGTATGACAGTTACACTGTTATATTGAATAAAAAAACTAACTTGTGTCTTTGCAAACCTTATAAAAGATCATTTTTCTAGTACAACTAACAAAAAAACATATCTCTAGGCATTATTAGCCATTTTGCATGTGTTGTTTAGAAGTTATGTTTGAATACATTTTTATTGCTTTTTTCGCATTATCTCAGGATTCTAAGACTATTATAGTCATATTGAGTAAAAAACTACTTTTTGCATTTGCAAGATTTAAAAAAGCATATGTTTCGAGTAAAACTCCCAAAGATGCATTATTTCATGCATTATTAGCCATTTTTCATGTGTGGTGTAGGAGTTATGTTTAAATAACTGTCATATTGAGTGTTAAAGTATACAGTCATATTGAGTAAAACCTCATTTTTGTATTTGCAAACCATAGAAAAACAACTGTATCTAGTAAAACTCACATGTATTCAATATCACAGGCATTTTTAGACATTTTGCACGTTTGGATTAGGAATTATATTGGAATACATTTTTATTGCTTTTTTCGCATTATCTCAGGATTCTAAGTACATTACTGTCAAATTGAGTAACGAATCAAATTTTGTTTTTGCAAACCTTACCAAATGTTTTTTTTCTGGAAAACTCTCGAAGATGCATTTTTTCAGGCATTATTAGACATTTTGCATGTGTATTTTTGGAGTTATATTTCAAAAACTGTCATTTTGAGTGTGACCAATATGAGGCCAGTAAAATCTAATATTTGTATTTGTGATTCTTTCCAAAATACCTGATTCTGCTAAAACTCACATAGATTCAATATTAAAGGCTTTTTAAGACAAATTTCATATTTGGTTTTGGAGTTATGATTATAAACCTTTCATATTTAGTATGACAGTTACACTGTTATATTGAATAAAAAAACTAGCTTGTGTCTTTGCAAACCTTATAAAAGATCATTTTTCTAGTACAACTAACAAAAAAACATATCTCTAGGCATTATTAGCCATTTTGCATGTGTTGTTTAGAAGTTATGTTTGAATACATTTTTATTGCTTTTTTCGCATTATCTCAGGATTCTAAGACTATTATAGTCATATTGAGTAAAAAACTACTTTTTGCATTTGCAAGATTTAAAAAAGCATATGTTTCGAGTAAAACTCCCAAAGATGCATTATTTCATGCATTATTAGCCATTTTTCATGTGTGGTGTAGGAGTTATGTTTAAATAACTGTCATATTGAGTGTTACAGTATACAGTCATATTGAGTAAAACCTCATTTTTGTATTTGCAAACCATAGAAAAAAAACTGTATCTAGTAAAACTCACATGTATTCAATATCACAGGCATTTTTAGACATGTTGCAGGTTTGGATTAAGAATTATGTTTGAATACATTTTTATTGCTTTTTTCGCATTATCTCAGGATTCTAAGTACATTACTGTCAAATTGAGTAACAAATCAAATTTTGTTTTTGCAACCTTACCAAATGTTTTTTTTCTGGAAAACTCTCGAAGATGCATTTCTTCAGGCATTATTAGACATTTTGCATGTGTATTTTTGGAGTTATGTTTCAAAAACTGTCATTTTGAGTGTGACCAATATGAGGCCAGTAAAATCTAATATTTGTATTTGTGATTCTTTCCAAAATACCTGATTCTGCTAAAACTTACATAAATTCAATATTAAAGGCTTTTTAAGACAAATGTCATATTTGGTTTTGGAGTTATCATTATAAACCTTTCATATTTAGTATGACAGTTACACTGTTATGTTGAATAAAAAAAATAACTTGTGTCTTTGCAAACCTTACAAAAGATCATTTTTCTAGTACAACTAATAAAAAACATATCTCTAGGCATTATTAGCCATTTTGCATGTGTTGTTTAGAAGTTATGTGTGAATACATTTTTATTGCTTTTTTCGCATTATCTCAGGATTCTAAGACTATTATAGTCATATTGAGTAAAAAACGACTTTTTGCATTTGCAAGATTTAAAAAAGCATACGTTTCGAGTAAAACTCCCAAAGATGCATTATTTCAGGCATTATTAGCCATTTTTCATGTGTGGTGTAGGAGTTATGTTTAAATAACTGTCATATTGAGTGTTACAGTATACAGTCATATTGAGTAAAACCTCATTTTTGTATTTGCAAACCATTGAAAAACAACTGTATCTAGTAAAATTCACATGTATTCAATATCACAGGCATTTTTAGACATTTTGCAGGTTTGGATTAGGAATTATGTTTGAATACATTTTTATTGCTTTTTTGCATTATCTCAGGATTCTAAGTACATTACTGTCAAATTGAGTAACAAATCCAATTTTGTTTTTGCAAACCTTACCAAATGTTTTTTTCTGGAAAACTCTCGAAGATGCATTTCTTCAGGCATTATTAGACATTTTGCATGTGTATTTTTGGAGTTATGTTTCAAAAACTGTCATTTTGAGTGTGACCAATATGAGGCCAGTAAAATCTAATATTTGTATTTGTGATTCTTTCCAAAATACCTGATTTTGCTAAAACTCACATAGATTCAATATTAAAGGCTTTTTAAGACAAATTTCATATTTGGTTTTGGAGTTATGATTATAAACCTTTCATATTTAGTATGACAGTTACACTGTTATATTGAATAAAAAAACTAACTTGTGTATTTGCAAACCTTATAAAAGATCATTTTTCTAGTACAACTAACAAAAAAACATATCTCTAGGCATTATTAGCCATTTTGCATGTGTTGTTTAGAAGTTATGTTTGAATACATTTTTATTGCTTTTTTCGCATTATCTCAGGATTCTAAGTACATTACTGTCAAATTGAGTAACAAATCAAATTTTGATTTTGCAAACCTTACCAAATGTTTTTTTTTGGAAAACTCTCGAAGATGCATTTCTTCAGGCATTATTAGACATTTTGCATGTGTATTTTTGGAGTTATGTTTCAAATACTGTCATTTTGAGTGTGACCAATATGAGGCCAGTAAAATCTAATATTTGTATTTGTGATTCTTTCCAAAATACCTGATTCTGCTAAAACTAACATAGATTCAATATTAAAGGCTTTTTAAGACAAATTTCATATTTGGTTTTGGAGTTATGATTATAAACCTTTCATATTTAGTATGACAGTTACACTGTTATATTGAATAAAAAAAATAACTTGTGTCTTTGCAAACCTTACAAAAGATCATTTTTCTAGTACAACTAACAAAAAACGTATCTCTAGGCATTATTAGCCATTTTGCATGTGTTGTTTAGAAGTTATGTTTGAATACATTTTTATTGCTTTTTTCGCATTATCTCAGGATTCTAAGACTATTATAGTCATATTGAGTAAAAAACTACTTTTTGCATTTGCAAGATTTAAAAAAGCATATGTTTCGAGTAAAACTCCCAAAGATGCATTATTTCATGCATTATTAGCCATTTTTCATGTGTGGTGTAGGAGTTATGTTTAAACAACTGTCATATTGAGTGTTACAGTATACAGTCATATTGAGTAAAACCTAATTTTTGTATTTGCAAACCATAGAAAAACAACTGTATCTAGTAAAACTCACATGTATTCAATATCACAGGCCTTTTTAGACATTTTGCAGGTTTGGATTAGGAATTATGTTTGAATACATTTTTATTGCTTTTTTTGCATTATCTCAGGATTCTAAGACTATTATAGTCATATTGAGTAAAAAACTACTTTTGCATTTGCAAGATTTAAAAAAGCATATGTTTCGAGTAAAACTCCCAAAGATGCATTATTTTAGGCATGATTAGCCATTCTTCATGTGTGGTGTAGGAGTTATGTTTAAATAACTGTCATATTGAGTGTTAAAGTATACAGTCATATTGAGTAAAACCTCATTTTTGTATTTGCAAACCATAGAAAAACAACTGTATCTAGTAAAACTCACATGTATTCAATATCACAGGCATTTTTAGACATTTTGCAAGTTTGGATTAGGAATTATATTGGAATACATTTTTATTGCTTTTTTCGCATTATCTCAGGATTCTAAGTACATTACTGTCAAATTGAGTAACGAATCAAATTTTGTTTTTGCAAACCTTACCAAATGTTTTTTTTCTGGAAAACTCTCGAAGATGCATTTTTTCAGGCATTATTAGACATTTTGCATGTGTATTTTTGGAGTTATATTTCAAAAATTGTCATTTTGAGTGTGACCAATATGAGGCCAGTAAAATCTAATATTTGTATTTGTGATTCTTTCCAAAATACCTGATTCTGCTAAAACTCACATAGATTCAATATTAAAGGCTTTTTAAGACAAATTTCATATTTGGTTTTGGAGTTATGATTATAAACCTTTCATATTTAGTATGACAGTTACACTGTTATATTGAATAAAAAAACTAACTTGTGTCTTTGCAAACCTTATAAAATATCATTTTTCTAGTACAACTAACAAAAAAACATATCTCTAGGCATTATTAGCCATTTTGCATGTGTTGTTTAGAAGTTATGTTTGAATACATTTTTATTGCTTTTTTCGCATTATCTCAGGATTCTAAGACTATTATAGTCATATTGAGTAAAAAACTACTTTTTGCATTTGCAAGATTTAAAAAAGCATATGTTTCGAGTAAAACTCCCAAAGATGCATTATTTCATGCATTATTAGCCATTTTTCATGTGTGGTGTAGGAGTTATGTTTAAATAACTGTCATATTGAGTGTTACAGTATACAGTCATATTGAGTAAAACCTCATTTTTGTATTTGCAAACCATAGAAAAACAACTGTATCTAGTAAAACTCACATGTATTCAATATCACAGGCATTTTTAGACATTTTGCAGGTTTGGATTAAGAATTATGTTTGAATACATTTTTATTGCTTTTTTCGCATTATCTCAGGATTCTAAGTACATTACTGTCAAATTGAGTAACAAATCAAATTTTGTTTTTGCAACCTTACCAAATGTTTTTTTTCTGGAAAACTCTCGAAGATGCATTTCTTCAGGCATTATTAGACATTTTGCATGTGTATTTTTGGAGTTATGTTTCAAAAACTGTCATTTTGAGTGTGACCAATATGAGGCCAGTAAAATCTAATATTTGTATTTGTGATTCTTTCCAAAATACCTGATTCTGCTAAAACTGACATAAATTCAATATTAAAGGCTTTTTAAGACAAATGTCATATTTGGTTTTGGAGTTATCATTATAAACCTTTCATATTTAGTATGACAGTTACACTGTTATATTGAATAAAAAAAATAACTTGTGTCTTTGCAAACCTTACAAAAGATCATTTTTCTAGTACAACTAACAAAAAACATATCTCTAGGCATTATTAGCCATTTTGCATGTGTTGTTTAGAAGTTATGTTTGAATACATTTTTATTGCTTTTTTCGCATTATCTCAGGATTCTAAGACTATTATAGTCATATTGAGTAAAAAACTACTTTTTGCATTTGCAAGATTTAAAAAAGCATATGTTTCGAGTAAAACTCCCAAAGATGCATTATTTCATGCATTATTAGCCATTTTTCATGTGTGGTGTAGGAGTTATGTTTAAACAACTGTCATATTGAGTGTTACAGTATACAGTCATATTGAGTAAAACCTAATTTTTGTATTTGCAAACCATAGAAAAACAACTGTATCTAGTAAAACTCACATGTATTCAATATCACAGGCCTTTTTAGACATTTTGCAGGTTTGGATTAGGAATTATGTTTGAATAAATTTTTATTGCTTTTTTTGCATTATCTCAGGATTCTAAGACTATTATAGTCATATTGAGTAAAAAACTACTTTTGCATTTGCAAGATTTAAAAAAGCATATGTTTCGAGTAAAACTCCCAAAGATGCATTATTTTAGGCATTATTAGCCATTCTTCATGTGTGGTGTAGGAGTTATGTTTAAATAACTGTCATATTGAGTGTTAAAGTATACAGTCATATTGAGTAAAACCTCATTTTTGTATTTGCAAACCATAGAAAAACAACTGTATCTAGTAAAACTCACATGTATTCAATATCACAGGCATTTTTAGACATTTTGCACGTTTGGATTAGGAATTATATTGGAATACATTTTTATTGCTTTTTTCGCATTATCTCAGGATTCTAAGTACATTACTGTCAAATTGAGTAACGAATCAAATTTTGTTTTTGCAAACCTTACCAAATGTTTTTTTTCTGGAAAACTCTCGAAGATGCATTTTTTCAGGCATTATTAGACATTTTGCATGTGTATTTTTGGAGTTATATTTCAAAAATTGTCATTTTGAGTGTGACCAATATGAGGCCAGTAAAATCTAATATTTGTATTTGTGATTCTTTCCAAAATACCTGATTCTGCTAAAACTCACATAGATTCAATATTAAAGGCTTTTTAAGACAAATTTCATATTTGGTTTTGGAGTTATGATTATAAACCTTTCATATTTAGTATGACAGTTACACTGTTATATTGAATAAAAAAACTAACTTGTGTCTTTGCAAACCTTATAAAAGATCATTTTTCTAGTACAACTAACAAAAAAACATATCTCTAGGCATTATTAGCCATTTTGCATGTGTTGTTTAGAAGTTATGTTTGAATACATTTTTATTGCTTTTTTCGCATTATCTCAGGATTCTAAGACTATTATAGTCATATTGAGTAAAAAACTACTTTTTGCATTTGCAAGATTTAAAAAAGCATATGTTTCGAGTAAAACTCCCAAAGATGCATTATTTCATGCATTATTAGCCATTTTTCATGTGTGGTGTAGGAGTTATGTTTAAATAACTGTCATATTGAGTGTTACAGTATACAGTCATATTGAGTAAAACCTCATTTTTGTATTTGCAAACCATAGAAAAACAACTGTATCTAGTAAAACTCACATGTATTCAATATCACAGGCATTTTTAGACATTTTGCAGGTTTGGATTAAGAATTATGTTTGAATACATTTTTATTGCTTTTTTCGCATTATCTCAGGATTCTAAGTACATTACTGTCAAATTGAGTAACAAATCAAATTTTGTTTTTGCAAACCTTACCAAATGTTTTTTTTTCTGGAAAACTCTCGAAGATGCATTTCTTCAGGCATTATTAGACATTTTGCATGTGTATTTTTGGAGTTATGTTTCAAAAACTGTCATTTTGAGTGTGACCAATATGAGGCCAGTAAAATCTAATATTTGTATTTGTGATTCTTTCCAAAATACCTGATTCTGCTAAAACTTACATAAATTCAATATTAAAGGCTTTTTAAGACAAATGTCATATTTGGTTTTGGAGTTATCATTATAAACCTTTCATATTTAGTATGACAGTTACACTGTTATGTTGAATAAAAAAAATAACTTGTGTCTTTGCAAACCTTACAAAAGATCATTTTTCTAGTACAACTAATAAAAAACATATCTCTAGGCATTATTAGCCATTTTGCATGTGTTGTTTAGAAGTTATGTGTGAATACATTTTTATTGCTTTTTTCGCATTATCTCAGGATTCTAAGACTATTATAGTCATATTGAGTAAAAAACGACTTTTTGCATTTGCAAGATTTAAAAAAGCATACGTTTTGAGTAAAACTCCCAAAGATGCATTATTTCAGGCATTATTAGCCATTTTTCATGTGTGGTGTAGGAGTTATGTTTAAATAACTGTCATATTGAGTGTTACAGTATACAGTCATATTGAGTAAAACCTCATTTTTGTATTTGCAAACCATTGAAAAACAACTGTATCTAGTAAAACTCACATGTATTCAATATCACAGGCATTTTTAGACATTTTGCAGGTTTGGATTAGGAATTATGTTTGAATACATTTTTATTGCTTTTTTGCATTATCTCAGGATTCTAAGTACATTACTGTCAAATTGAGTAACAAATCAAATTTTGTTTTTGCAAACCTTACCAAATGTTTTTTTCTGGAAAACTCTCGAAGATGCATTTCTTCAGGCATTATTAGACATTTTGCATGTGTATTTTTGGAGTTATGTTTCAAAAACTGTCATTTTGAGTGTGACCAATATGAGGCCAGTAAAATCTAATATTTGTATTTGTGATTCTTTCCAAAATACCTGATTTTGCTAAAACTCACATAGATTCAATATTAAAGGCTTTTTAAGACAAATTTCATATTTGGTTTTGGAGTTATGATTATAAACCTTTCATATTTAGTATGACAGTTACACTGTTATATTGAATAAAAAAACTAACTTGTGTCTTTGCAAACCTCATAAAAGATCATTTTTCTAGTACAACTAACAAAAAAACATATCTCTAGGCATTATTAGCCATTTTGCATGTGTTGTTTAGAAGTTATGTTTGAATACATTTTTATTGCTTTTTTCGCATTATCTCAGGATTCTAAGACTATTATAGTCATATTGAGTAAAAAACTACTTTTTGCATTTGCAAGATTTAAAAAAGCATATGTTTCGAGTAAAACTCCCAAAGATGCATTATTTCATGCATTATTAGCCATTTTTCATGTGTGGTGTAGGAGTTATGTTTAAATAACTGTCATATTGAGTGTTACAGTATACAGTCATATTGAGTAAAACCTAATTTTTGTATTTGCAAACCATAGAAAAACAACTGTATCTAGTAAAACTCACATGTATTCAATATCACAGGCCTTTTTAGACATTTTGCAGGTTTGGATTAGGAATTATGTTTGAATACATTTTTATTGCTTTTTTCGCATTATCTCAGGATTCTAAGACTATTATAGTCATATTGAGTAAAAAACTACTTTTGCATTTGCAAGATTTAAAAAAGCATATGTTTCGAGTAAAACTCCCAAAGATGCATTATTTTAGGCATTATTAGCCATTCTTCATGTGTGGTGTAGGAGTTATGTTTAAATAACTGTCATATTGAGTGTTAAAGTATACAGTCATATTGAGTAAAACCTCATTTTTGTATTTGCAAACCATAGAAAAATAACTGTATCTAGTAAAACTCACATGTATTCAATATCACAGGCATTTTTAGACATTTTGCACGTTTGGATTAGGAATTATATTGGAATACATTTTTATTGCTTTTTTCGCATTATCTCAGGATTCTAAGTACATTACTGTCAAATTGAGTAACGAATCAAATTTTGTTTTTGCAAACCTTACCAAATGTTTTTTTTCTGGAAAACTCTCGAAGATGCATTTTTTCAGGCATTATTAGACATTTTGCATGTGTATTTTTGGAGTTATATTTCAAAAACTGTCATTTTGAGTGTGACCAATATGAGGCCAGTAAAATCTAATATTTGTATTTGTGATTCTTTCCAAAATACCTGATTCTGCTAAAACTCACATAGATTCAATATTAAAGGCTTTTTAAGACAAATTTCATATTTGGTTTTGGAGTTATGATTATAAACCTTTCATATTTAGTATGACAGTTACACTGTTATATTGAATAAAAAAACTAGCTTGTGTCTTTGCAAACCTTATAAAAGATCATTTTTCTAGTACAACTAACAAAAAAACATATCTCTAGGCATTATTAGCCATTTTGCATGTGTTGTTTAGAAGTTATGTTTGAATACATTTTTATTGCTTTTTTCGCATTATCTCAGGATTCTAAGACTATTATAGTCATATTGAGTAAAAAACTACTTTTTGCATTTGCAAGATTTAAAAAAGCATATGTTTCGAGTAAAACTCCCAAAGATGCATTATTTCATGCATTATTAGCCATTTTTCATGTGTGGTGTAGGAGTTATGTTTAAATAACTGTCATATTGAGTGTTACAGTATACAGTCATATTGAGTAAAACCTCATTTTTGTATTTGCAAACCATAGAAAAACAACTGTATCTAGTAAAACTCACATGTATTCAATATCACAGGCATTTTTAGACATTTTGCAGGTTTGGATTAAGAATTATGTTTGAATACATTTTTATTGCTTTTTTCGCATTATCTCAGGATTCTAAGTACATTACTGTCAAATTGAGTAACAAATCAAATTTTGTTTTT
The DNA here is from genome assembly GCF_033978795.1 of Nerophis ophidion. Classification (NCBI taxonomy): domain Eukaryota; kingdom Metazoa; phylum Chordata; class Actinopteri; order Syngnathiformes; family Syngnathidae; genus Nerophis; species Nerophis ophidion. The sequence goes on along the minus strand of NW_026906988.1, from coordinate 315,984 downwards.
GCAACCTTACCAAATGTTTTTTTTCTGGAAAACTCTCGAAGATGCATTTCTTCAGGCATTATTAGACATTTTGCATGTGTATTTTTGGAGTTATGTTTCAAAAACTGTCATTTTGAGTGTGACCAATATGAGGCCAGTAAAATCTAATATTTGTATTTGTGATTCTTTCCAAAATACCTGATTCTGCTAAAACTTACATAAATTCAATATTAAAGGCTTTTTAAGACAAATGTCATATTTGGTTTTGGAGTTATCATTATAAACCTTTCATATTTAGTATGACAGTTACACTGTTATGTTGAATAAAAAAAATAACTTGTGTCTTTGCAAACCTTACAAAAGATCATTTTTCTAGTACAACTAATAAAAAACATATCTCTAGGCATTATTAGCCATTTTGCATGTGTTGTTTAGAAGTTATGTGTGAATACATTTTTATTGCTTTTTTCGCATTATCTCAGGATTCTAAGACTATTATAGTCATATTGAGTAAAAAACGACTTTTTGCATTTGCAAGATTTAAAAAAGCATACGTTTTGAGTAAAACTCCCAAAGATGCATTATTTCAGGCATTATTAGCCATTTTTCATGTGTGGTGTAGGAGTTATGTTTAAATAACTGTCATATTGAGTGTTACAGTATACAGTCATATTGAGTAAAACCTCATTTTTGTATTTGCAAACCATTGAAAAACAACTGTATCTAGTAAAACTCACATGTATTCAATATCACAGGCATTTTTAGACATTTTGCAGGTTTGGATTAGGAATTATGTTTGAATACATTTTTATTGCTTTTTTGCATTATCTCAGGATTCTAAGTACATTACTGTCAAATTGAGTAACAAATCAAATTTTGTTTTTGCAAACCTTACCAAATGTTTTTTTTCTGGAAAACTCTCGAAGATGCATTTCTTCAGGCATTATTAGACATTTTGCATGTGTATTTTTGGAGTTATGTTTCAAAAACTGTCATTTTGAGTGTGACCAATATGAGGCCAGTAAAATCTAATATTTGTATTTGTGATTCTTTCCAAAATACCTGATTTTGCTAAAACTCACATAGATTCAATATTAAAGGCTTTTTAAGACAAATTTCATATTTGGTTTTGGAGTTATGATTATAAACCTTTCATATTTAGTATGACAGTTACACTGTTATATTGAATAAAAAAACTAACTTGTGTCTTTGCAAACCTCATAAAAGATCATTTTTCTAGTACAACTAACAAAAAAACATATCTCTAGGCATTATTAGCCATTTTGCATGTGTTGTTTAGAAGTTATGTTTGAATACATTTTTATTGCTTTTTTCGCATTATCTCAGGATTCTAAGACTATTATAGTCATATTGAGTAAAAAACTACTTTTTGCATTTGCAAGATTTAAAAAAGCATATGTTTCGAGTAAAACTCCCAAAGATGCATTATTTCATGCATTATTAGCCATTTTTCATGTGTGGTGTAGGAGTTATGTTTAAATAACTGTCATATTGAGTGTTACAGTATACAGTCATATTGAGTAAAACCTAATTTTTGTATTTGCAAACCATAGAAAAACAACTGTATCTAGTAAAACTCACATGTATTCAATATCACAGGCCTTTTTAGACATTTTGCAGGTTTGGATTAGGAATTATGTTTGAATACATTTTTATTGCTTTTTTCGCATTATCTCAGGATTCTAAGACTATTATAGTCATATTGAGTAAAAAACTACTTTTGCATTTGCAAGATTTAAAAAAGCATATGTTTCGAGTAAAACTCCCAAAGATGCATTATTTTAGGCATTATTAGCCATTCTTCATGTGTGGTGTAGGAGTTATGTTTAAATAACTGTCATATTGAGTGTTAAAGTATACAGTCATATTGAGTAAAACCTCATTTTTGTATTTGCAAACCATAGAAAAACAACTGTATCTAGTAAAACTCACATGTATTCAATATCACAGGCATTTTTAGACATTTTGCACGTTTGGATTAGGAATTATATTGGAATACATTTTTATTGCTTTTTTCGCATTATCTCAGGATTCTAAGTACATTACTGTCAAATTGAGTAACGAATCAAATTTTGTTTTTGCAAACCTTACCAAATGTTTTTTTTCTGGAAAACTCTCGAAGATGCATTTTTTCAGGCATTATTAGACATTTTGCATGTGTATTTTTGGAGTTATATTTCAAAAACTGTCATTTTGAGTGTGACCAATATGAGGCCAGTAAAATCTAATATTTGTATTTGTGATTCTTTCCAAAATACCTGATTCTGCTAAAACTCACATAGATTCAATATTAAAGGCTTTTTAAGACAAATTTCATATTTGGTTTTGGAGTTATGATTATAAACCTTTCATATTTAGTATGACAGTTACACTGTTATATTGAATAAAAAAACTAGCTTGTGTCTTTGCAAACCTTATAAAAGATCATTTTTCTAGTACAACTAACAAAAAAACATATCTCTAGGCATTATTAGCCATTTTGCATGTGTTGTTTAGAAGTTATGTTTGAATACATTTTTATTGCTTTTTTCGCATTATCTCAGGATTCTAAGACTATTATAGTCATATTGAGTAAAAAACTACTTTTTGCATTTGCAAGATTTAAAAAAGCATATGTTTCGAGTAAAACTCCCAAAGATGCATTATTTCATGCATTATTAGCCATTTTTCATGTGTGGTGTAGGAGTTATGTTTAAATAACTGTCATATTGAGTGTTACAGTATACAGTCATATTGAGTAAAACCTCATTTTTGTATTTGCAAACCATAGAAAAACAACTGTATCTAGTAAAACTCACATGTATTCAATATCACAGGCATTTTTAGACATTTTGCAGGTTTGGATTAAGAATTATGTTTGAATACATTTTTATTGCTTTTTTCGCATTATCTCAGGATTCTAAGTACATTACTGTCAAATTGAGTAACAAATCAAATTTTGTTTTTGCAACCTTACCAAATGTTTTTTTTCTGGAAAACTCTCGAAGATGCATTTCTTCAGGCATTATTAGACATTTTGCATGTGTATTTTTGGAGTTATGTTTCAAAAACTGTCATTTTGAGTGTGACCAATATGAGGCCAGTAAAATCTAATATTTGTATTTGTGATTCTTTCCAAAATACCTGATTCTGCTAAAACTTACATAAATTCAATATTAAAGGCTTTTTAAGACAAATGTCATATTTGGTTTTGGAGTTATCATTATAAACCTTTCATATTTAGTATGACAGTTACACTGTTATGTTGAATAAAAAAAATAACTTGTGTCTTTGCAAACCTTACAAAAGATCATTTTTCTAGTACAACTAATAAAAAACATATCTCTAGGCATTATTAGCCATTTTGCATGTGTTGTTTAGAAGTTATGTGTGAATACATTTTTATTGCTTTTTTCGCATTATCTCAGGATTCTAAGACTATTATAGTCATATTGAGTAAAAAACGACTTTTTGCATTTGCAAGATTTAAAAAAGCATACGTTTCGAGTAAAACTCCCAAAGATGCATTATTTCAGTTATTATTAGCCATTTTTCATGTGTGGTGTAGGAGTTATGTTTAAATAACTGTCATATTGAGTGTTACAGTATACAGTCATATTGAGTAAAACCTCATTTTTGTATTTGCAAACCATTGAAAAACAACTGTATCTAGTAAAATTCACATGTATTCAATATCACAGGCATTTTTAGACATTTTGCAGGTTTGGATTAGGAATTATGTTTGAATACATTTTTATTGCTTTTTTGCATTATCTCAGGATTCTAAGTACATTACTGTCAAATTGAGTAACAAATCAAATTTTGTTTTTGCAAACCTTACCAAATGTTTTTTTCTGGAAAACTCTCGAAGATGCATTTCTTCAGGCATTATTAGACATTTTGCATGTGTATTTTTGGAGTTATGTTTCAAAAACTGTCATTTTGAGTGTGACCAATATGAGGCCAGTAAAATCTAATATTTGTATTTGTGATTCTTTCCAAAATACCTGATTTTGCTAAAACTCACATAGATTCAATATTAAAGGCTTTTTAAGACAAATTTCATATTTGGTTTTGGAGTTATGATTATAAACCTTTCATATTTAGTATGACAGTTACACTGTTATATTGAATAAAAAAACTAACTTGTGTCTTTGCAAACCTTATAAAAGATCATTTTTCTAGTACAACTAACAAAAAAACATATCTCTAGGCATTATTAGCCATTTTGCATGTGTTGTTTAGAAGTTATGTTTGAATACATTTTTATTGCTTTTTTCGCATTATCTCAGGATTCTAAGACTATTATAGTCATATTGAGTAAAAAACTACTTTTTGCATTTGCAAGATTTAAAAAAGCATATGTTTCGAGTAAAACTCCCAAAGATGCATTATTTCATGCATTATTAGCCATTTTTCATGTGTGGTGTAGGAGTTATGTTTAAATAACTGTCATATTGAGTGTTACAGTATACAGTCATATTGAGTAAAACCTAATTTTTGTATTTGCAAACCATAGAAAAACAACTGTATCTAGTAAAACTCACATGTATTCAATATCACAGGCCTTTTTAGACATTTTGCAGGTTTGGATTAGGAATTATGTTTGAATAGATTTTTATTGCTTTTTTCGCATTATCTCAGGATTCTAAGACTATTATAGTCATATTGAGTAAAAAAATACTTTTTGCATTTGCAAGATTTAAAAAAGCATATGTTTCGAGTAAAACTCCCAAAGATGCATTATTTCATGCATTATTAGCCATTTTTCATGTGTGGTGTAGGAGTTATGTTTAAATAACTGTCATATTGAGTGTTACAGTATACAGTCATATTGAGTAAAACCTAATTTTTGTATTTGCAAACCATAGAAAAACAACTGTATCTAGTAAAACTCACATGTATTCAATATCACAGGCCTTTTTAGACATTTTGCAGGTTTGGATTAGGAATTATGTTTGAATAGATTTTTATTGCTTTTTTCGCATTATCTCAGGATTCTAAGACTATTATAGTCATATTGAGTAAAAAAATACTTTTTGCATTTGCAAGATTTAAAAAAGCATATGTTTCGAGTAAAACTCCCAAAGATGCATTATTTCATGCATTATTAGCCATTTTTCATGTGTGGTGTAGGAGTTATGTTTAAATAACTGTCATATTGAGTGTTACAGTATACAGTCATATTGAGTAAAACCTCATTTTTGTATTTGCAAACCATAGAAAAACAACTGTATCTAGTAAAACTCACATGTATTCAATATCACAGGCCTTTTTAGACATTTTGCAGGTTTGGATTAGGAATTATGTTTGAATACATTTTTATTGCTTTTTTCGCATTATCTCAGGATTCTAAGACTATTATAGTCATATTGAGTAAAAAACTACTTTTGCATTTGCAAGATTTAAAAAAGCATATGTTTCGAGTAAAACTCCCAAAGATGCATTATTTTAGGCATTATTAGCCATTCTTCATGTGTGGTGTAGGAGTTATGTTTAAATAACTGTCATATTGAGTGTTAAAGTATACAGTCATATTGAGTAAAACCTCATTTTTGTATTTGCAAACCATAGAAAAACAACTGTATCTAGTAAAACTCACATGTATTCAATATCACAGGCATTTTTAGACATTTTGCACGTTTGGATTAGGAATTATATTGGAATACATTTTTATTGCTTTTTTCGCATTATCTCAGGATTCTAAGTACATTACTGTCAAATTGAGTAACGAATCAAATTTTGTTTTTGCAAACCTTACCAAATGTTTTTTTTATGGAAAACTCTCGAAGATGCATTTTTTCAGGCATTATTAGACATTTTGCATGTGTATTTTTGGAGTTATATTTCAAAAACTGTCATTTTGTGTGACCAATATGAGGCCAGTAAAATCTAATATTTGTATTTGTGATTCTTTCCAAAATACCTGATTCTGCTAAAACTCACATAGATTCAATATTAAAGGCTTTTTAAGACAAATTTCATATTTGGTTTTGGAGTTATGATTATAAACCTTTCATATTTAGTATGACAGTTACACTGTTATATTGAATAAAAAAACTAACTTGTGTCTTTGCAAACCTTATAAAAGATAATTTTTCTAGTACAACTAACAAAAAAACATATCTCTAGGCATTATTAGCCATTTTGCATGTGTTGTTTAGAAGTTATGTTTGAATACATTTTTATTGCTTTTTTCGCATTATCTCAGGATTCTAAGACTATTATAGTCATATTGAGTAAAAAACTACTTTTTGCATTTGCAAGATTTAAAAAAGCATATGTTTCGAGTAAAACTCCCAAAGATGCATTATTTCATGCATTATTAGCCATTTTTCATGTGTGGTGTAGGAGTTATGTTTAAATAACTGTCATATTGAGTGTTACAGTATACAGTTATATTGAGTAAAACCTCATTTTTGTATTTGCAAACCATAGAAAAACAACTGTATCTAGTAAAACTCACATGTATTCAATATCACAGGCATTTTTAGACATTTTGCAGGTTTGGATTAAGAATTATGTTTGAATACATTTTTATTGCTTTTTTCGCATTATCTCAGGATTCTAAGTACATTACTGTCAAATTGAGTAACAAATCAAATTTTGTTTTTGCAAACCTTACCAAATGTTTTTTTTCTGGAAAACTCTCGAAGATGCATTTCTTCAGGCATTATTAGACATTTTGCATGTGTATTTTTGGAGTTATGTTTCAAAAACTGTCATTTTGAGTGTGACCAATATGAGGCCAGTAAAATCTAATATTTGTATTTGTGATTCTTTCCAAAATACCTGATTCTGCTAAAACTTACATAAATTCAATATTAAAGGCTTTTTAAGACAAATGTCATATTTGGTTTTGGAGTTATCATTATAAACCTTTCATATTTAGTATGACAGTTACACTGTTATGTTGAATAAAAAAAATAACTTGTGTCTTTGCAAACCTTACAAAAGATCATTTTTCTAGTACAACTAATAAAAAACATATCTCTAGGCATTATTAGCCATTTTGCATGTGTTGTTTAGAAGTTATGTGTGAATACATTTTTATTGCTTTTTTCGCATTATCTCAGGATTCTAAGACTATTATAGTCATATTGAGTAAAAAACGACTTTTTGCATTTGCAAGATTTAAAAAAGCATACGTTTCGAGTAAAACTCCCAAAGATGCATTATTTCAGGCATTATTAGCCATTTTTCATGTGTGGTGTAGGAGTTATGTTTAAATAACTGTCATATTGAGTGTTACAGTATACAGTCATATTGAGTAAAACCTCATTTTTGTATTTGCAAACCATTGAGAAACAAATGTATCTAGTAAAACTCACATGTATTCAATATCACAGGCATTTTTAGACATTTTGCAGGTTTGGATTAGGAATTATGTTTGAATACATTTTTATTGCTTTTTTGCATTATCTCAGGATTCTAAGTACATTACTGTCAAATTGAGTAACAAATCAAATTTTGTTTTTGCAAACCTTACCAAATGTTTTTTTTCTGGAAAACTCTCGAAGATGCATTTCTTCAGGCATTATTAGACATTTTGCATGTGTATTTTTGGAGTTATGTTTCAAAAACTGTCATTTGAGTGTGACCAATATGAGGCCAGTAAAATCTAATATTTGTATTTGTGATTCTTTCCAAAATACCTGATTTTGCTAAAACTCACATAGATTCAATATTAAAGGCTTTTTAAGACAAATTTCATATTTGGTTTTGGAGTTATGATTATAAACCTTTCATATTTAGTATGACAGTTACACTGTTATATTGAATAAAAAAACTAACTTGTGTCTTTGCAAACCTCATAAAAGATCATTTTTCTAGTACAACTAACAAAAAAACATATCTCTAGGCATTATTAGCCATTTTGCATGTGTTGTTTAGAAGTTATGTTTGAATACATTTTTATTGCTTTTTTCGCATTATCTCAGGATTCTAAGACTATTATAGTCATATTGAGTAAAAAACTACTTTTTGCATTTGCAAGATTTAAAAAAGCATATGTTTCGAGTAAAACTCCCAAAGATGCATTATTTCATGCATTATTAGCCATTTTTCATGTGTGGTGTAGGAGTTATGTTTAAATAACTGTCATATTGAGTGTTACAGTATACAGTCATATTGAGTAAAACCTAATTTTTGTATTTGCAAACCATAGAAAAACAACTGTATCTAGTAAAACTCACATGTATTCAATATCACAGGCCTTTTTAGACATTTTGCAGGTTTGGATTAGGAATTATGTTTGAATAGATTTTTATTGCTTTTTTCGCATTATCTCAGGATTCTAAGACTATTATAGTCATATTGAGTAAAAAACTACTTTTTGCATTTGCAAGATTTAAAAAAGCATATGTTTCGAGTAAAACTCCCAAAGATGCATTATTTCATGCATTATTAGCCATTTTTCATGTGTGGTGTAGGAGTTATGTTTAAATAACTGTCATATTGAGTGTTACAGTATACAGTCATATTGAGTAAAACCTCATTTTTGTATTTGCAAACCATAGAAAAACAACTGTATCTAGTAAAACTCACATGTATTCAATATCACAGGCCTTTTTAGACATTTTGCAGGTTTGGATTAGGAATTATGTTTGAATACATTTTTATTGCTTTTTTCGCATTATCTCAGGATTCTAAGACTATTATAGTCATATTGAGTAAAAAACTACTTTTGCATTTGCAAGATTTAAAAAAGCATATGTTTCGAGTAAAACTCCCAAAGATGCATTATTTTAGGCATTATTAGCCATTCTTCATGTGTGGTGTAGGAGTTATGTTTAAATAACTGTCATATTGAGTGTTAAAGTATACAGTCATATTGAGTAAAACCTCATTTTTGTATTTGCAAACCATAGAAAAACAACTGTATCTAGTAAAACTCACATGTATTCAATATCACAGGCATTTTTAGACATTTTGCACGTTTGGATTAGGAATTATATTGGAATACATTTTTATTGCTTTTTTCGCATTATCTCAGGATTCTAAGTACATTACTGTCAAATTGAGTAACGAATCAAATTTTGTTTTTGCAAACCTTACCAAATGTTTTTTTTATGGAAAACTCTCGAAGATGCATTTTTTCAGGCATTATTAGACATTCTGCATGTGTATTTTTGGAGTTATATTTCAAAAACTGTCATTTTGTGTGACCAATATGAGGCCAGTAAAATCTAATATTTGTATTTGTGATTCTTTCCAAAATACCTGATTCTGCTAAAACTCACATAGATTCAATATTAAAGGCTTTTTAAGACAAATTTCATATTTGGTTTTGGAGTTATGATTATAAACCTTTCATATTTAGTATGACAGTTACACTGTTATATTGAATAAAAAAACTAACTTGTGTCTTTGCAAACCTTATAAAAGATAATTTTTCTAGTACAACTAACAAAAAAACATATCTCTAGGCATTATTAGCCATTTTGCATGTGTTGTTTAGAAGTTATGTGTGAATACATTTTTATTGCTTTTTTCGCATTATCTCAGGATTCTAAGACTATTATAGTCATATTGAGTAAAAAACGACTTTTTGCATTTGCAAGATTTAAAAAGCATACGTTTCGAGTAAAACTCCCAAAGATGCATTATTTCAGGCATTATTAGCCATTTTTCATGTGTGGTGTAGGAGTTATGTTTAAATAACAGTCATATTGAGTGTTACAGTATACAGTCATATTGAGTAAAACCTCATTTTTGTATTTGCAAACCATTGAAAAACAACTGTATCTAGTAAAACTCACATGTATTCAATATCACAGGCATTTTTAGACATTTTGCAGGTTTGGATTAGGAATTATGTTTGAATACATTTTTATTGCTTTTTTGCATTATCTCAGGATTCTAAGTACATTACTGTCAAATTGAGTAACAAATCAAATTTTGTTTTTGCAAACCTTACCAAATGTTTTTTCTGGAAAACTCTCGAAGATGCATTTCTTCAGGCATTATTAGACATTTTGCATGTGTATTTTTGGAGTTATGTTTCAAAAACTGTCATTTTGAGTGTGACCAATATGAGGCCAGTAAAATCTAATATTTGTATTTGTGATTCTTTCCAAAATACCTGATTTTGCTAAAACTCACATAGATTCAATATTAAAGGCTTTTTAAGACAAATTTCATATTTGGTTTTGGAGTTATGATTATAAACCTTTCATATTTAGTATGACAGTTACACTGTTATATTGAATAAAAAAACTAACTTGTGTCTTTGCAAACCTTATAAAAGATCATTTTTCTAGTACAACTAACAAAAAACATATCTCTAGGCATTATTAGCCATTTTGCATGTGTTGTTTAGAAGTTATGTTTGAATACATTTTTATTGCTTTTTTCGCATTATCTCAGGATTCTAAGACTATTATAGTCATATTGAGTAAAAAACTACTTTTTGCATTTGCAAGATTTAAAAAAGCATATGTTTCGAGTAAAACTCCCAAAGATGCATTATTTCATGCATTATTAGCCATTTTTCATGTGTGGTGTAGGAGTTATGTTTAAATAACTGTCATATTGAGTGTTACAGTATACAGTCATATTGAGTAAAACCTAATTTTTGTATTTGCAAACCATAGAAAAACAACTGTATCTAGTAAAACTCACATGTATTCAATATCACAGGCATTTTTAGACATTTTGCAGGTTTGGATTAGGAATTATGTTTGAATACATTTTTATTGCTTTTTTGCATTATCTCAGGATTCTAAGTACATTACTGTCAAATTGAGTAACAAATCAAATTTTGTTTTTGCAAACCTTACCAAATGTTTTTTTCTGGAAAACTCTCGAAGATGCATTTCTTTAGGCATTATTAGACATTTTGCATGTGTATTTTTGGAGTTATGTTTCAAAAACTGTCATTTTGAGTGTGACCAATATGAGGCCAGTTAAAACTAATATTTGTATTTGTGATTCTTTCCAAAATACCTGATCTTGCTAAAACTCACATAGATTCAATATTAAAGGCTTTTTAAGACAAATTTCATATTTGGTTTTGGAGTTATGATTATAAACCTGTCATATTTAGTATGACAGTTACACTGTTATATTGAATAAAAAAACGAACTTGTGTCTTTGCAAACCTTATAAAAGATCATTTTTCTAGTACAACTAACAAAAAAACATATCTCTAGGCATTATTAGCCATTTTGCATGTGTTGTTTAGAAGTTATGTTTGAATACATTTTTATTGCTTTTTTCGCATTATCTCAGGATTCTAAGTACATTACTGTCAAATTGAGTAACGAATCAAATTTTGTTTTTGCAAACCTTACCAAATGTTTTTTTCTGGAAAACTCTCGAAGATGCATTTCTTCAGGCATTATTAGACATTTTGCATGTGTATTTTTGGAGTTATGTTTCAAAAACTGTCATTTTGAGTGTGACCAATATGAGGCCAGTAAAATCTAATATTTGTATTTGTGATTCTTTCCAAAATACCTGATTTTGCTAAAACTCACATAGATTCAATATTAAAGGCTTTTTAAGACAAATTTCATATTTGGTTTTGGAGTTATGATTATAAACCTTTCATATTTAGTATGACAGTTACACTGTTATATTGAATAAAAAAACTAACTTGTGTCTTTGCAAACCTTATAAAAGATCATTTTTCTAGTACAACTAACAAAAAAACATATCTCTAGGCATTATTAGCCATTTTGCATGTGTTGTTTAGAAGTTATGTTTGAATACATTTTTATTGCTTTTTTCGCATTATCTCAGGATTCTAAGACTATTATAGTCATATTGAGTAAAAAACTACTTTTTGCATTTGCAAGATTTAAAAAAGCATATGTTTCGAGTAAAACTCCCAAAGATGCATTATTTCATGCATTATTAGCCATTTTTCATGTGTGGTGTAGGAGTTATGTTTAAATAACTGTCATATTGAGTGTTAGAGTATACAGTCATATTGAGTAAAACCTAATTTTTGTATTTGCAAACCATAGAAAAACAACTGTATCTAGTAAAACTCACATGTATTCAATATCACAGGCCTTTTTAGACATTTTGCAGGTTTGGATTAGGAATTATGTTTGAATAGATTTTTATTGCTTTTTTCGCATTATCTCAGGATTCTAAGACTATTATAGTCATATTGAGTAAAAAACTACTTTTTGCATTTGCAAGATTTAAAAAAGCATATGTTTCGAGTAAAACTCCCAAAGATGCATTATTTCATGCATTATTAGCCATTTTCATGTGTGGTGTAGGAGTTATGTTTAAATAACTGTCATATTGAGTGTTACAGTATACAGTCATATTGAGTAAAACCTCATTTTTGTATTTGCAAACCATAGAAAAACAACTGTATCTAGTAAAACTCACATGTATTCAATATCACAGGCCTTTTTAGACATTTTGCAGGTTTGGATTAGGAATTATGTTTGAATACATTTTTATTGCTTTTTTCGCATTATCTCAGGATTCTAAGACTATTATAGTCATATTGAGTAAAAAACTACTTTTGCATTTGCAAGATTTAAAAAAGCATATGTTTCGAGTAAAACTCCCAAAGATGCATTATTTTAGGCATTATTAGCCATTCTTCATGTGTGGTGTAGGAGTTATGTTTAAATAACTGTCATATTGAGTGTTAAAGTATACAGTCATATTGAGTAAAACCTCATTTTTATATTTGCAAACCATAGAAAAACAACTGTATCTAGTAAAACTCACATGTATTCAATATCACAGGCATTTTTAGACATTTTGCACGTTTGATTAGGAATTATATTGGAATACATTTTTATTGCTTTTTTCGCATTATCTCAGGATTCTAAGTACATTACTGTCAAATTGAGTAACGAATCAAATTTTGTTTTTGCAAACCTTACCAAATGTTTTTTTTCTGGAAAACTCTCGAAGATGCATTTTTTCAGGCATTATTAGACATTTTGCATGTGTATTTTTGGAGTTATATTTCAAAAACTGTCATTTTGAGTGTGACCAATATGAGGCCAGTAAAATCTAATATTTGTATTTGTGATTCTTTCCAAAATACCTGATTCTGCTAAAACTCACATAGATTCAATATTAAAGGCTTTTTAAGACAAATTTCATATTTGGTTTTGGAGTTATGATTATAAACCTTTCATATTTAGTATGACAGTTACACTGTTATATTGAATAAAAAAACTAACTTGTGTCTTTGCAAACCTTATAAAAGATCATTTTTCTAGTACAACTAACAAAAAAACATATCTCTAGGCATTATTAGCCATTTTGCATGTGTTGTTTAGAAGTTATGTTTGAATACATTTTTATTGCTTTTTTCGCATTATCTCAGGATTCTAAGACTATTATAGTCATATTGAGTAAAAAACTACTTTTTGCATTTGCAAGATTTAAAAAAGCATATGTTTCGAGTAAAACTCCCAAAGATGCATTATTTCATGCATTATTAGCCATTTTTCATGTGTGGTGTAGGAGTTATGTTTAAATAACTGTCATATTGAGTGTTACAGTATACAGTCATATTGAGTAAAACCTCATTTTTGTATTTGCAAACCATAGAAAAACAACTGTATCTAGTAAAACTCACATGTATTCAATATCACAGGCATTTTTAGACATTTTGCAGGTTTGGATTAAGAATTATGTTTGAAAAAATTTTTATTGCTTTTTTCGCATTATCTCAGGATTCTAAGTACATTACTGTCAAATTGAGTAACAAATCAAATTTTGTTTTTGCAAACCTTACCAAATGTTTTTTTTCTGGAAAACTCTCGAAGATGCATTTATTCAGGCATTATTAGACATTTTGCATGTGTATTTTTGGAGTTATGTTTCAAAAACTGTCATTTTGAGTGTGACCAATATGAGGCCAGTAAAATCTAATATTTGTATTTGTGATTCTTTCCAAAATACCTGATTCTGCTAAAACTTACATAAATTCAATATTAAAGGCTTTTTAAGACAAATGTCATATTTGGTTTTGGAGTTATCATTATAAGCCTTTCATATTTAGTATGACAGTTACACTGTTATGTTGAATAAAAAAAATAACTTGTGTCTTTGCAAACCTTACAAAAGATCATTTTTCTAGTACAACTAATAAAAAACATATCTCTAGGCATTATTAGCCATTTTGCATGTGTTGTTTAGAAGTTATGTGTGAATACATTTTTATTGCTTTTTTCGCATTATCTCAGGATTCTAAGACTATTATAGTCATATTGAGTAAAAAACGACTTTTTGCATTTGCAAGATTTAAAAAAGCATACGTTTCGAGTAAAACTCCCAAAGATGCATTATTTCAGGCATTATTAGCCATTTTTCATGTGTGGTGTAGGAGTTATGTTTAAATAACTGTCATATTGAGTGTTACAGTATACAGTCATATTGAGTAAAACCTCATTTTTGTATTTGCAAACCATTGAAAAAACAACTGTATCTAGTAAAACTCACATGTATTCAATATCACAGGCATTTTTAGACATTTTGCAGGTTTGGATTAGGAATTATGTTTGAATACATTTTTATTGCTTTTTTGCATTATCTCAGGATTCTAAGTACATTACTGTCAAATTGAGTAACAAATCAAATTTTGTTTTTGCAAACCTTACCAAATGTTTTTTTCTGGAAAACTCTCGAAGATGCATTTCTTCAGGCATTATTAGACATTTTGCATGTGTATTTTTGGAGTTATGTTTCAAAAACTGTCATTTTGAGTGTGACCAATATGAGGCCAGTAAAATCTAATATTTGTATTTGTGATTCTTTCCAAAATACCTGATTCTGCTAAAACTCACATAGATTCAATATTAAAGGCTTTTTAAGACAAATTTCATATTTGGTTTTGGAGTTATGATTATAAACCTTTCATATTTAGTATGACAGTTACACTGTTATATTGAATAAAAAAACTAACTTGTGTCTTTGCAAACCTTATAAAAGATCATTTTTCTAGTACAACTAACAAAAAAACATATCTCTAGGCATTATTAGCCATTTTGCATGTGTTGTTTAGAAGTTATGTTTGAATACATTTTTATTGCTTTTTTCGCATTATCTCAGGATTCTAAGACTATTATAGTTATATTGAGTAAAAAACTACTTTTTGCATTTGCAAGATTTAAAAAAGCATATGTTTCGAGTAAAACTCCCAAAGATGCATTATTTCATGCATTATTAGCCATTTTTCATGTGTGGTGTAGGAGTTATGTTTAAATAACTGTCATATTGAGTGTTACAGTATACAGTCATATTGAGTAAAACCTAATTTTTGTATTTGCAAACCATAGAAAAACAACTGTGTCTAGTAAAACTCACATGTATTCAATATCACAGGCCTTTTTAGACATTTTGCAGGTTTGGATTAGGAATTATGTTCGAATAGATATTTATTGCTTTTTTCGCATTATCTCAGGATTCTAAGACTATTATAGTCATATTGAGTAAAAAACTACTTTTTGCATTTGCAAGATTTAAAAAAGCATATGTTTCGAGTAAAACTCCCAAAGATGCATTATTAGCCATTTTTCATGTGTGGTGTAGGAGTTATGTTTAAATAACTGTCATATTGAGTGTTACAGTATACAGTCATATTGAGTAAAACCTCATTTTTGTATTTGCATACCATAGAAAAACAACTGTATCTAGTAAAACTCACATGTATTCAATATCACAGGCCTTTTTAGACATTTTGCAGGTTTGGATTAGGAATTATGTTTGAATACATTTTTATTGCTTTTTTCGCATTATCTCAGGATTCTAAGACTATTATAGTCATATTGAGTAAAAAACTACTTTTGCATTTGCAAGATTTAAAAAAGCATATGTTTCGAGTAAAACTCCCAAAGATGCATTATTTTAGGCATTATTAGCCATTCTTCATGTGTGGTGTAGGAGTTATGTTTAAATAACTGTCATATTGAGTGTTAAAGTATACAGTCATATTGAGTAAAACCTCATTTTTGTATTTGCAAACCATAGAAAAACAACTGTATCTAGTAAAACTCACATGTATTCAATATCACA